>NW_024609815.1:25000-45000 GCF_018296145.1 Oncorhynchus tshawytscha
TAGTAAGCAGTGAGTACCTTTAGGGTGGCAACACACACATTCTAAGTGATTTCCATGGGTCTTTCTCCATTCTGATTGTTCAATCAAACTTCAACCCAAAACACTTTTCAGCATTTTCATACATTTCTGATTTCCAGGTCATTTGGTGTCATTTCCACACTGCCATGTAGGGCTGCATGATACGGGACAGAAATTAGGAGGCAAAGTGGAAAGCAGCACTGTTGTCATCAACATCGTGCTGCATCTGGTACATTGACCATGCAGACTGAAGAGCGAACGGCAAGTGGTCTCTCGGTCACAGTGTTGCCGACTATCTCTCAGTGAGAATCGCTACTGGCTCCTTGATTTGTCGCTAGATGACGTTTTTGCCGTTACCGTGACGATGTCACAGCACCAATTTGCCTTGCTGTGGCTCAGCTGCGTTTCCCGACATAGCGTTCACACCCTCTCCCGCCACACACTCCCTCCTCTTGTGCTTCTCTGCCTTGCTGTGACTTCTGTTGCTCAGACAGCTTTCCACACTCTAGTTTGCGACAGAACTTAGTGGGCAAAGTCGCTAAATGGTATCAAAACCATAGAAACTATCAGTGGCAAAGCTCCCAAAGGCAGCCTGAAAAGTAGCTACATTTGTCTCTTTTACCCCCCAAAAATCACTGGAGGGGTCTGAAAACTCGCTAAATATAGCGACAAAGTCACTAAACTGGCAACACAGCGTGGTTGAGCAACAACTTTTTTATTTAGGCAAGTCAGTTAAGATCAATTTCTTATTTTCAATGACAACCTAGGAACAGTGGGTTAACTGCCTTGTTCAGGGGCAGAACGACAGATTTTTACCTTGTCGGCACGGGGAATCGATCTTGCAACCTTTCGGTTCCTGGCCCAACACTCTAACCTGCCGCCCCAACTGTGCTCCCTACGTGACAGGGGATGGGGCTTGGTGAGAGAGGGAGAGAAAGGCTTGGGTGGTGTCCAGATTGTCATACCTTCATGCTGACCTTCTGCCATACGGGATATTCGGTAATACCGTCACTGAACACAGGGGGCGCTATTTTCAACCCCCACTGAGCCTTTGTAATCCGAAGGTTAGCAAGGTTAGCAAAGCTAACAAGCAGTACAGACATCCCAGCTCATAAAGTTGTTCTAGTCATTAAAAAAATGCTGCTCACACTTTGCTGTAACAACAAAACAAATACTAGACAGCAAGTCTTCATCCAGCAAGGGATTCTCTGCTGTTACCAAACAAAGCTTGATTTTAGCAGAAGCTAACCACTTAGCTAGCTACTAAATTAGCAAACCAAACGCACAGCTGCAGAGCATTTAGCACATTTTAGACAGTTAACTTAACAGTTAGAAGACATGCAGCTGGCAAACATTTAGTTGTGAATTCCATACTGTCACTAGATCACCTGGCGCGCGCTGTACAACAGTGAGCGACTCACAAGGCTCTGGTCTCTCACACAAACGCCACGTGACTGGGGACGACCGGTAAGCTCCATAATGAAAAATGATGTGACAGGTGAAATGAAGAACCCCCATGTTCTTTATCTCCTAACATATTGCACAAGTTGACTGCACCTATTTACTTAAAAAGTAGCTACAAATATTCAAATGTATTAAAAAAAAAAGACGTCAAACTTTTAACGGTATTGAAAAACCATCCCGTGGCTTTTTCCAAATACCCCGCTCTACATTATACTGTATATACGGTATACCGCCCATGCCTAAGGAGATAAACGACTCAAGTAGCAGAGTAAACTATAAAAACGGACATTACACACGGCGCAGTGGTGTATCACATGTAACAAACCAAACATTGAAATAGCGTTGCAGAGGGTAAAGTAAAAAACCCAAACCGGTCTGGACATCAATACCAGTAATACAGTAAAATACGGTATTCCACCCAGTCCAAGACCAGTCCAAGACCAGACAGACTGTTACAGGTTTCTAGGTTGACGGAATCCAGGTACATCTCCATAGAAGGCAGGAACCTAGGAAGAAACCAGGCTCTCTCTCCTTTCTCCTACTCCCTGTGAATACCAGTCATTCTGTAGATGATTCAGTGTGTGTGTGTGTGTGTGTGTGTGTGTGTGTGTGTGGTTCAGAAGGCGCTGACTTCAGACGTGTCAGTACCTGGCCCAGGAAATGACAGGATCAGCACTTCTCTCTCTCTCTCCTTTTCTTTCTATCATCTCTCCTCTTTCCTTCACTCCTCTTTCCTTCACTCCTCTTTCCTTCACTCCTCTTTCCTTCACTCCTCTTTCCTTCACTTTCCTTCCTCTTTCCTTCTTTCCTTCACTCCTCTTTCCTTCACTCCTCTTTCCTTCACTCCTCTTTCCTTCACTCCTCTTTCCTTCACTCCTCTTTCCTTCACTTTCATTATCTATTCTTTCTTTCTCTCCCTCACTTTCCTTCGTTACTCTCTCTGGGTTCTCTCTCTCCTTCAATCTCTTTCCTTCACTGTCTCTCAGACATCTTTCCTTCTTGTTACTCCTCTTTCCTTCACTCCTCTCCTTCCTTCTCTTTCATTATCTATTCTTTCTTTCTCTCCTCTCACTGTCTCTCAGACATCTCTCTCTCTCGTTACTCTCTCTGGGTTCTCTCTCTCCTTCAATCTCCACTCCTCTCCTCTCACTGTCTCTCAGACATCTCTCTCTCTCTCTTGTTACTCTCTCTGGGTTCTCTCTCTCCTTCAATCTCCACTCCTCTCCTCTCTCTACTTTGACTCCTCTGAAACAAACACAAAGAAAAGAAGAAAGAGACAACTTTGACACTAGGCGTTTGATTGGCTGAAATAGGCCTCTGCTCTCTGATAGGCTGTGACAGAGTTAGAACGAGGTAGAACGAGGAGGAAGAGAAGTGAAACAGCAGTGTATTCCCATGGCCAGACTGAGTTATATAACACACACACACACACACACACACACACACACACAAACGCCTGGACTAAGATAACACTCACACTGCCAGACAAGGACAACTCCCTCACACACACAAACCAGCATAAACAAGCAGCAGTGTTAGCATTATATTATCAGTCTATAGGCTGAGCAGATGTGTCTTCCAAAGAGCACTCCCTCCCACCTCCTCTTGCAGCTGGCTGGCTGGCTCTGTGTGTGTGTGTGTGTGTGTGTGAGGCTGGGCTGTCAGGACCTCTGCTGTGGGTTTACTGTCTCCTGGCCTCCTGGCCCCCTGCCCAGCCACACACAGCTACTGCCACGTAGCTGCTAACGCTAAGGCCAGCCCAGGGAGAGAAAGAGAGAGACAATTTACAGCTACAGCGCCACTCCGTTCCTGCATCAAAACATACAAAAGAACCACAAACTACTATCACACTGTCGTACGAACTAACTAGGTATGACCAGGCCCCCAGTGTCCGGTCTGGAGCGGGAAGTCACGAGCTCTTCTGGTCGGCTACCACGTAGCAACCTAGCAGTGCCAAAAGTGCCGGTCTGCAATAGAAAGCCTATGTAAATTACGATCGCCAGGACAGCCAAACTCTTTTTTTACCCCGATGCCTGCTTTGGCCCCTAAAATGTGTTTATTATGACCAAGTTCAATCCCCACTGTGAATTATTTTAAAGTTCACTACCAATGGAGATACAGTTGAAGTCAGAAGTTTACATACACTTAGTTTGGAGTCATTAAAGCTAATTTTTCAACCACTCCACAAATTTCTTGTTAACAAACTTTAGTTCTGGCATGTCGGTTAGGACATCTACTTTGTGTATGACACAAGTCATTTTTCCAACACTTGTTTACAGACAGATTATTTCACTGTATCACAATTCCAGTGGGTCAGAAGTTTACATACGCTAAGTTGACTGTGCCTTCAAACAGCTTGGAAAATTCCAGAAAATTATGACATGGCTTTAGAAGCTTCTGTTAGGCTAATTGACATCATTTGAGTCCATTGGAGGTGTACCTGTGGATGTATTTTAAAAATTGTAGACCTCCACAAGTCTGGTTCATCCTTTGGAGCAATTTCCAAATGGCTGAAGGTACCACGTTCATCTGTACAAACAATAGTACGCAAGTATAAACACCATGGGACCGGCAGCCGTCATACCGCTCAGGAAGGAGACACGTTCTGTCTCTTAGAGATGAACGTACTTTGGTGCGAAAAGTGCAAATCAATCCCAGAAAAGGACCCTGTGAAGATGCAGGAGGTACAAAGTATCTATATCCACAGTAAAAACGAGTCCTATATCGACATAACCTGAAAGGCCGCTCAGCAAGGAAGAAGCCACTGCTACAAAATGCCATAAGAAGCCAGACTATGGTTTGCAGCTGCACATGGGGACCAAGACTGTACTTTTTGGAGAAATGTCCTCTGGTCTGATGAAACAAAAATATAATTGTTTGGCCATAATGACCATCGTTATGTTTTGAGGAAAAAGGGGGAGGCTTGCAAGCCGAAGAACACAAATTATGTGACTATATTGAAGCAGCATCTCAAGACATCAGTCAGGAAATTAAAGCTTGGTCGCAAATGGGTCTTCCAAATGGACAATGACCCCAAGCATATTTCCAAAGTTGTAGCAAAATGACTTAAGGACAACAAAGTCAAGGTATTGGAATGGCCATCACAAAGCCCTGACCTCAATCCTGTAGAAAATGTGTGGGCAGAACTGAAAAAGCGTGTGCGAGCAAGGAGGCCTACAAACCTGACTCAGTTACACCGGCTCTGTCAGGAGGAATGGACCACAATTCACCCAACTTATTGTAAGAAGCATGCGGAAGGCTACCCGAAACGTTTGATCCAAGTTGAACAATTTAAAAGGCAAAGCTAACAAATACTAATTGAATGCATGTAAACTTCTGACCCACTGAGAATGAGATGAAAGAAATAAAAGCTGAAATAAATCATTCTCTCTCCTATTATTCTGAAATTTCACATTCTTAAAAGAAAGTGGTGATCCTAACTGACCAAAAACAGGGATATTTTACTAGGATTACATTTCAGGAATTGTGAAAAACTGAGTTTAAATGTATTTGGCTAAGGTGTATGTAAACGTCAAACTTCAACTGTATATGGGTTTGACCAATCAGATCTCTTTCTCACAAATGCCTGTTGATGTTTGCAGTCACACACCCTTGCCTTTTCATCCCCGTCCTCATCTTATCTTCCTCCTCCTCTAGCTCTTCATTCCTCTCCCAATCTCACAGCTCCAGAGCCAGAGCCATATGTAGCCCAAATTGAGGCATTGATCCTGGGGAGAGCTCTATGTGAGCCCCCCCATAAACCCTGGATCTCAGGGGATCAGACAGACCTACCCTTACTGAGACCAGGGGTGAATATAAAACACACACAGGCCACAGGCTCATGTACACTCCATCATATGGAAATTCACCAAGTCCAAGTGCACATACACAACAACACAGCAGCACACCACAACACCACACCACAACACAGCAGACGGAACCTCAACATGATTTATTGACTGTTATTTGTAATGATGTGGGGTCAATGATCATAAGGGGTCTGACAAACAGTTAGGATCAGGGGTTAAGGGTTGGGGTTAGAGGTCAAGGTTAGCATGATGTCTAAGCTAGCTTGCTTTGCCAAGCCCCTACCTCTTCAATGGCAAACAGGAAACAAAAAAATGTCTCTGTTCACATCTCCCACGCTCCTTCCCTCCCCCCTTCCATCCTTGCATCCCGCCCTCCTCCTTACCCTCCCTCTTCCCCACTCACCTCCAAAACATGATTCTCTCTTTTCTGACCTCTTCCCCTCTCTCCCTTTTCCTTTCCTCACCCTCTTATCATCAGGGGTGAAAGAGGAAGGGACAGAGAGTGAAAAGAAGAGGGAGAGAAGGAGAGGGAGAGAGCAGGGGGAAGGGGGTTGGGTTGAATTTGTTCCTGCTAAATCATCCCACATGGTTGAGCGTGCTTAGTTTAAGCAAACACTGCTACTTCCTCCTCATTAGAAGCAACACACACACAGACATGCAGACATGCAGACAGACACCTTGACCTATGCAATGGCAGCTCAAGCCCTCAAATACAGACACACAAACCCCAGCCCCCACCAACACAACACACACATACTCAGCCCCTATCCTGGCATAGACATACACTGTACTCCACCACAGCTTCTCTCTCCACTCTACACTCTGAGGGTTAAAGGGGAAGTTCACCCCAAAACACCTCTGAGCCCTTTATAAACACTTGCCTGGCCATTTTTCATCAACCCAGGCTGTTTTTAGGTCCAATGTTTACGTATTTAGATTTCTGTATTTTTACATTAAAAATGCTACATTTCCCAAAATCACCTAAAATGCATAAAAACAATGTGTATTTATCGTTATATAAGCAGCGATTGATGACTCGACACTGATTTGCCAGATAAATGTATCTTTGATGTAACAGGTCTAACACAACAACGACCTACTTGGTGCTGGCGCAAGGTTTTCTATATCATCTGTCATCTGGTTGACACTCTCCTTCCTGGTTGTAAGATGGATAATTACAGGAGGCAGGAAAAGCTGCTAAACAAAGAGATGTTAGCTAGTAGTAGTGGCAGAGATGTTTCAAACTAACCCGTTGTTCTATCTGAGGTAGTAGTATTGGGACAGATGAAACCTAACTGGCCTAAATGAGGTGCAATAATGCCCTTGTCAGATCACAGATCACTCATTTCCTGCCTGAGTATGATGTTGATACAGCACCTGAAGTCATTCACCAGATGCGGTTGTTAGTGTGCAGTGATCATTTTGTGGGACAAAGCTCCAGCCATTCAAGGTAAGTTAGCCACCTAACTAGCATCCTAACACCTGTGGCTAACATTAGTCACTACAGGTCATTTAGGACCCTATTTGTTTGTAATTCGCAAGTTTTTTGTTTGGTACTCTAACAGTAATGTCATCCTGTCCTACTGACGGTTTGGTTTTTATTTGGCTTTGTGATGAAATTCCCTTTTCCATAACGTTACTTATACAATACTGATAACAATTCCGTTACTCCACACACTAGGTAGACAGTAGACGGTACCGTTACTCCACACACTAGGTAGACGGTACCGTTACTCCACACACTAGGTAGACGGTACCGTTACTCCACACACTAGGTAGACGGTACCGTTACTCCACACACTAGGTAGACGGTACCGTTACTCCACACACTAGGTTACTCCACACACTAGGTAGACAGTAGACGGTACCGTTACTCCACACACTAGGTAGACAGTAGACGGTACCGTTACTCCACACACTAGGTAGACAGTAGACGGTACCGTTACTCCACACACTAGGTAGACAGTAGACGGTACCGTTACTCCACACACTAGGTAGACAGTAGACGGTACCGTTACTCCACACACTAGGTAGACAGTAGACGGTACCGTTACTCCACACACTAGGTAGACAGTAGACGGTACCGTTACTCCACACACTAGGTAGACAGTTACTCCAGACGGTAGACACCGTTACTCCACACACTAGGTAGACAGTAGATGGTACCGTTACTCCACACCTAGGTAGACAGTAGATGGTACCGTTACTCCACACTAGGTAGACAGTAGACAGACGGTACCGTTACTCCACACACTAGGTAGACGGTACCGTTACTCACACACTAGGTAGACAGTAGATGGTACCGTTACTCCACACACTAGGTAGACAGTAGTTACTCCACACACTAGGTAGACAGTAGATGGTACCGTTACTCCACACTAGGTAGACAGTAGATGGTACCGTTACTCCACACTAGGTAGACAGTAGATGGTACCACTAGGTAGACAGTAGATACTCCACACTAGGTAGACAGTAGATGGTACCGTTACTCCACACTAGGTAGACAGTAGATGGTACCGTTACTCCACACTAGGTAGACAGTAGATGGTACCGTTACTCCACACTAGGTAGACCGTAAACTGTAATTGCCATTTGATGGTATTCCATCCACTCCTCCACACCACCTCTCCACCAGCCCTCCCACACAGCAGAGAACCGGCCACAGACGACTCAGACAATATCCAGGTTAACCCTTTCTGCCCCAGGTGCCCTCTGCTCCAACCTTCTGGATGTGTGTGGGTGGGTGTTGGAGCTTCTCTGTGCTTGGCTGATGTCAGGCAGTGAGAGAGGTGGCTAACACTCATGCTATCTGCAGGGTACCAGACACCTCTAAATAAAAGCATCTGTTTGTATTTGTTTCCCTCAGCCCATGTGAACACACAAATGAAGCTCTGAAGCAGAACCATTTCTGGGGAGAGGGACTGGGGAGAGAGGGACTGGGGAGAGAGGGACTGGGGAGAGAGGGACTGGGGAGAGAGGGACTGGGGAGAGAGAGGCACTGGGGAGAGAGGGGCTGGGGAGAGAGAGGCACTGGGGAGAGAGAGGCGGGCTGGGGAGAGAGAGGGGCTGGGGGAGAGAGGGGCTGGGGAGAGAGGGACTGGGGAGGGGGCTGGGGAGAGAGGGACTGGGGAGAGAGGGACTGGGGGAGAGGGACTGGGGGAGAGGGACTGGGGGAGAGGGACTGGGGGAGAGGGGGGGGAGAGGGACTGGGGGAGAGGGGCTGGGGAGAGAGGGGCTGGGGGAGAGAGGGGCTGGGGAGAGAGGGGCTGGGGGAGAGGGGCTGGGGAGAGAGGGGCTGGGGAGAGAGGGGCTGGGGAGAGGGGCTGGGGGAGAGGGAGAGGGGCTGGGGGAGAGGGGCTGGGGAGAGAGGGGCTGGGGAGAGAGGGGCTGGGGAGAGAGGGGACTGGGGAGAGAGGGACTGGGGAGAGAGGGACTGGGGAGAGAGGGGCTGGGGAGAGAGGGGCTGGGGAGAGAGGGGCTGGGGAGAGAGGGGCTGGGGAGAGAGGGGCTGGGGAGAGAGGGGCTGGGGAGAGAGGGGCTGGGGAGAGAGGGGCTGGGGAGAGGGACTGGCTTTTGTGGATGTGGCAGAGACAAGCCGAGTTGGATAGAATTTTTATTTATTTCCTTTACCTTTATTTAACTAGGCAAGTCAATTAAGAACAAATCTTATTTTCAATGACAGCCTAGGAACAGTGGGTTAACTGCCTGTTCAGGGGCAGAACGACAGATTTGTACCTTGTCAGCTCAGGGATTTGAACTTGCAATCTTCTGGTTACTAGTCCAACGCTCTAACCACTAGGCTACTGTGCCACCCCAACCATGGTCATTATAGCCGTAGTATATTGGCCATATACCACAACCCCACGTTCCTTATTGCTTAATTATATGTTTTACAATGTCTTTATAGTTTATGTGTTTAAAGTATTTATTTAAAAAACTTGGAATACAATGTTATTTCTTTAAAACATTTATTTGTTTTCTATGTCTTGAGCCTCCTCTAAATCCAATGTAGCTTGGGGTCAGCTTTAGGGACAGCGTTGGGGGTCAGGGTATTTAGATCGAATTGCCGCGACCACACAGGCTGGGAGTCCCCGGTGTTGGCCTCGACCGAGACGTTCTCCCCTCAGCATCCACTCCAAAGTGATCCCGTAGGAAACCAGTCTGTATTGTCAAAACTAAAATAACTATATCACAATGTTATATACAACAATCAAAAAAACAAATCAGTCTAGGCCTATACAACATCAAATATAACAACGGGCTCAGGGATCATTGGGCCTGTTTATTTCAAGGCCGTACTGATGATGGCACAAAATGATTGACAGCTCTCTTGCCTTATAGACTTATATGGCCAAGTCATTGTTGAAAAGGTGAGGCTGTTTGTCTTCCTCTTTACTATGTGGGTTTACAGGCTAATCAAGATATTAGTGGTGTAAAAGCTAGACTGGCAATTGCAGCAAAAAAAAATTTATCTGTGGTGGAAAAATTGTCATACCTGAGTAAGAGTAAAGATATCTTAATAGAAAATGACTCAAAAGTCACCCAGTAAAATACTACTTCAGTAAAAGTCTAAAAGTATTTGGTTTTATTTACTTTTAAGTATCAAAAGTAAATGTAATTGCTAAAATATACTTAGTTATCAAAGGTAAAAATAGAAATAATTTCAAATCCCTTCTATTAAGCAACCCAGATGGCACCATTTTCATGCACACCTCTCAGACATCATTTACAGACAATGTGTGTTCAGTGAGTCCGCCAGATCAGAGGAGGTAGGGACGACCAGGGACGTTCTCTTGATAAGTGCGTGAACTGGACCATTTTCCTGTCCAGCTAAGCATTTAAAATGTAACGAGTACTTTTGGGTGTCAGGGAAAATGTATGGAGTAGAAAGTACATTATTTTCTTTAGGAATGTAGTGAAGTAAAAGTAGTCCAAAATATAAATAGTAAAGTTCAGATACCCCTTAAGTATAAACTACTTAAGTAGTACTTCAAAGTATTTTTTACTTAAGTACTATCCACCACTGCATTTTGTTCACTAACACTATTGACTTTATACTTCTTACAGTGTTTGGTAATATACAATATTGATCATTTAGTCCATATTGTGAAGTACGTACCCCACACATTCTATTCACGTGGCACATCCACTCGTTTTAGACACAGTGGACCGAGTTGATCTAACTTCAAGGGGAGACTACAGTAGACAGTTACAGTTACATTATAGAGTGTAGGCAGGTTACTAGAAAACACAGTTGGGTATCATTAGCTGGCTATTCATTTGCATCTTAGAGAGGAATCATAAAACATATCCCAATTTCCAAAACACTTTTAGAGAGCTTCCTATTTGGGCTGTCAGGTGTGGCAAGTGCTTCCAGTTGATCCAGGGCATTCTGAAAAACGTCTCCTGAAACCCAGGGTTGATGTTTACACACACACATACACACAGGTCCTGTTCTTCTGCATTGTCGGTCGGATGCTCAACCTCCTCCATGATGTCAATCAGACGATTCTACGGGGTAGAATTAGCTTCTAAACTACATCCAAATACTCAAGCGATGGACCTACAAACTGTCTGGGGTGGTGACAAATGGTCAGGCAGGCATTATAAAGGTCCCGGAAGTGTTTCTGGGTGAACTTCCCCTTTAAGGCCTTAAAGCACAAACTGGATGATTTTAGCCGTATTCAGCGACGGCTTTGGCGTCCCGGTAAAATGTGGACGTTGTGGGCTAATTCTCTGGTCGCAAACGACGGTCGGACGTCTCGGCTCATTCAGCGAGACAGGGTTCCACG
Organism: Oncorhynchus tshawytscha; assembly: GCF_018296145.1. Lineage (NCBI taxonomy): Eukaryota > Metazoa > Chordata > Actinopteri > Salmoniformes > Salmonidae > Oncorhynchus > Oncorhynchus tshawytscha. Next base: position 36,084 of record NW_024609815.1, read on the forward strand.
TCTGCCGATTAAGCACCGCTGCGTGCGGTCCTAGGCTCCGTCGGAAACGTTGAGCCTTTATCGTGTGGTGTGGCTGGTCCCGGTGACCGGTGACCGACCAATAGGAACATGGCCGGCATTAAGTGTGCACACGACAATATGATTCTTGTGAATAGTCAGATGAATATAATAGTTTGATTGAAACGTTAACATGCTTTTCAAGAAGAACAATTTTCTTAATAATCTTGTTTAGACTACATGTCATCTGACCTAACGGGATTTTGGTAAATTCACAAAATAAACCTTGTACCACAGCAGCCATGTTATTTTTGGGAAGTTCGGACATATAAAGTCTATATGTGAAAATGATTTCTGGACGTATACCTTAAGTTTTTTCAGAACATGCGAGGATCAAATATGTCGCTATATAGCTGACTTAGCCTCGCAAGCAAACGACAGAATGTGACAACAGAACTGGAGCAAATTGTCAGCCTGGTTAGATTGTACATCACACAGTGTGACATTTAGTCATCATAAAAGACTGAAACTTGAATCAGGGAGGGAGGGAGGGAGGGGGAGAGCAAGAGTGAGAGGGAGGGAGGGAGGGAGACAGAGATCACAGTGGAAAAGTATGCACATTCCTCTCAGGATACACATTCCACTGTGTGTTGGAATATATCCTCAGAATGCCTGCTCTCCCTTAGTGTGGGTGTGTGAGCGGGCATGTATGTGAGACAAAGGAAGGGCCGAGAGTTAATCCGTTAGAATAATATGGAATTAGTCCCAAAGAGTGGAGAGGACATTGCAGTGAAGTGGGAATGGAACTGGCACGCTACACACCTATGTATGGGCTACACATACAAATCCTGAGGCCTGATTGAGGAGGAGGAATTTGACCTTGTGACCCCAGGCTGGGGGAGGTGTGTGTGGGTGTGTGATGATTTGTGGGGGTCATGCTTGGGGGCAAGGAGGGGCGAAGAAAGGGGGAAGAGAGAAGAGAGGTAGAAATGACAGAGGTATGTAAGTAGAGGGGGGGGTGGCATGGCCTGGTTGATGCTAATGTTTTTACAACCATGTATTGAGTTATTGCAGCAATTTAGCAACAATTTCTATTTCCTTTTGAAGAAGATTTAGCAGGATATTGACACACACATACACATCCGTGAAACACACACCTGCATAAAACATCCATTAAGAGCAGATGGAACTTTCCATAGCCATGCTAACACGCCTAGCATGCTAATGCAGGCACGAAAATGTGAGTTATGTCACAGATGTGTGTGTGTGTATGTACTAACGTAGGCATGCTCACTCACTAAGACCAACGAGACAAACACACGTTTGCCTTCCGCTGTTGGCGGCTAGGCTAGGAGAAGATAATGTTGCTTGCCATGAGTGACATTAATAACGGAGCTACGCTAGGGAAAGCTAACATTGTCAGCAATGAAAATCACAACAATAATGCAGGAGGATGTTAGCTGCAATGCTAGGAGAAGCTAACACTGCTAGCTAGTCCGAACGTCTACAGATACGGTAGAGTTCTCTTCATGGAGAGACATAGAGCTCTGCATCCCGAAGGTGGACACAGGGGACAAGAGAAAGAGGGAGGAGAGGAGAGGGGGGTTTGAAAGGGGGGGGTTGAAAGACTTCTTTTATCTCTGTCTAAAATCAACTGTCAACAAGGCAGGAAATCACCAAGAGGAGAAAAGGGGAGAATGGGAGGGGAAATAGGAGAGAGGTGGGGAGGTGAAAAGAGAGAGGGAGAAAGAGGAGGGTAAATATTACAGGTCTGTGCCAAGTAAACATAAGGCGCTGGGATCCTTCAACAACGATCCAGCCTTCAGAGAGAGAGAGAGAGAGAGAGAGAGAGAGTGTCTGTGTGTGTGTGTGTGTGTGTGTGTGTGTGTGTGTGTGTGTGTGTGTGTGTGTGTGTGTGTGTGAAATGAAGGAAGATAAAGAGAAGGCCTCCGTCTGTGAATCAGATGGAACCTTTCTGTGAATGCTCTGTTGCTCGGTCAAGAGGGACAAAATAGGGAGGAGAACCACTCAGCACAGTGGCAGCCAGTGGAGATAAACTTTTCACGAATACACACACACAAGGCTGGGACATCATTGGCTATCAGCTTGGTCTGGGGTTCTGAGAATGTCAAGACAATTATCCGTCAACACAGACACTGAACCTAACACACTCTCTCTGAACACACACACACTCCTGACACAAAGTCGGCTGGGCGGTATACCGTAGTTTACTATACCGATATTGATGCACGGACCGGTTTGGGTTTTTACTTTACCTTCTATGACGGTATTTGAATGTTGGGTTTGTTAAATGTGATACCACGTGTGTAACGTCCATTTCTATAGTTTACTCCTCTACTTGAGTCATCCCTCTCTCTCCATGCCGCTTTCCACACAGAGTCCCACCCTGTCACTCAAGGAGAGCATTTGTTGTTGCTTGACCACGAGACACTTGCGTTCAGTCTGCATGGTCAATGCAGCACATGCAACAATGTTGATTGACAACAATGTGGTTTCCACTTTGCTCTTATTAATATAAATCCACAAGTGTTCTATAATTACAATATTAGTTTGTGTTTCTTACATCTGCAAACAGCTAGTTAGTATTTTCTTAGCAAGTTAAGCTACATCGTGTTAGCCAATAATGCTAATCTCTAGTTAGTTGGCTAGCAAGCTAATAAAATACTGAGTTCACCCTTGTTTTAATCTAATCGCAATTGCAACATTTGGTTAAAAATAAGGCCTAGTATTTTTGCCCAAATCGTGGCAGTGTGGAAATGATCGCAAATGAGTGCAGGAAATGCAGAAATTGATGGAAATGCAGGATATTTTAGGTTGAAGTTTAATGAAACAGTATAAAACAATCCGAATAGAGAAAGACCCACTGAAATAATTTAGAGGGTCCTAGGGTCACGCACTACTCATAAACCAAATGTATAACTTTTATTCATCAAAAACATCAAATACCGTCATACAGTCAATTTTGAAAAATACAATGACATGATATTTTGGCCATATCGCCTAGCACTACTTAGGTAAGTAAACCTTTAAAATGCCACTTTAACCAAAGGGTACATTTATTTAACTTAAATAAATGAAAGTCATATTTCATCAGCTGGTTATTCCCTGGTGGTTATTGTGTGTGTGTGTAAAATTAATTTAAGATTTGGAGAAAAATGTGTCATTCTTCCACTGAATAAATACATCCAATTCAGACTTGGACACCGTTCAGTCTGTTTCAGGAAGTACCCATACGTTGCATCTCTAGGTTCCAGACCTTTCTGAGGACCTCTCTCTCCTGTCCATTCCAGATGCTAACCACATGACCTCAGTGGAAAAGAATGCTTCTCCCAGCGTGACCAATGAGAAGTCTCAGCCACAGGAAGCAGGAAGCTGCTGCCAGCTGACCAGACCAGACCGCCCACACGATCCTATGGTAGCCTGCAAGGCTCAGACAGAGACGGGCCTAAAGACTATAGTTGTCGCCCCCCCCTTCAACACACACACCTGTAGCCAGTTGAGGAACAAAAAGCCGTACCCAGCCATGCTAGCGCCAAAACACCTCCAGGTCAGTCACCTTCTAGTTATGATGGCAATAGGAAAGTTACAGTTTTGTTATTGTTACTGATGTTATTCTTATATGATTCCTATAATGTTACTGTTGTTATTGTTATGTTATTGTAATGATGTTCCTTATAACCAACAACTCATGGGAGGATAGACAGCTGCTGAAATCTGCACACACACACACATACACACTGATAGAGCAGTTGATACAACACCTGACAACCATATGCCAATACCTCAACACAAAAATGAAATGATTAAATCATTATAATGCTGACAAAGGCAGGCTACATATTAGGATATTATGGGCCACAAACACAGGAGCTCTTCCAAAGATGTAAAACTCCTCAGAACTTAATCTAGAAGTGTACAAGTCAGATTCACTGCAAATCACAGACACGGATTTTTCCCGAGAAAGAGTCTGAGACGTCCCTAATCCAGGATAAAAGCACACTCACAGAAGGCCACATCAGCCTTACAGCAAAGGAATGTCATCTGACGTCATCTATTTGGGATCGGATTTCTCATATTTTCTGTGCGTGTTTGTTACTCATGCTACTTTATTCAATTTAACCTCTAAATCCAGCGCTCGCAACTCGACGAAATGGCAGTATTATCAGAACGACTTAACAACGTTATACCGGCTATGTAACGGTGACAGAACACCCCAGGGATAATGACAAGCATATCCCATAATAGCCTAAAATGAAGTTAACTTGTAGCCTACTTAAAACTAAGTTTACTTTCAACTAAGGGTATCAACTTTATAAATAATAAAGTGATGCATCGATTTCAAAAAGTCTGACAACAATAGGCCTGTCGTTCGGAAACAAAATCATTAAGCGCATGAAGTAACTGCTTTGGACTTCCACGTCTGCAGAGAGAGAGAGGGGGGGAGAGGGGAGAGAGAAGGAGAGAGAGAACAGACAGGCAGGCTTACTGGAATGCCAGGCTATGCTGGAGTTGAGAGACCTCTCTCCTCTTCGGACACAGAATCCTCTCTTCAATCCGCTACAAACTACACAGTCTAGGAAAAGTGCGTTGTGATCGTATGCAATAACAATTCACCATCGGTAAAATCATTAATGCAATAAAGAGCTACATTGTGTTCCTCCGTTCACACTATTTCATAACCCCTGCCAAATCATCACATCAGCATCTTGCAATCCAAGTAAAAAAATATATTGAAGTAAAACAGACATACTTCACTTTGATAAATTAAAACAGTGTTTTTAAACAGACAGCGGGGCCTGTAGATTGTTATGTAAAGAACAGTGGAGAAAAGAGAAACGTTGAGATAAAGAGCGTTTTAGCCTGTTGCGCACTCACTCTTTCAAAGTCAGTCTCTGCGAAGACGAAAAAACATTTCTTAGCAAAAAAGCAGAAATGGCTCACAACGCAAACAAAATCCTCCAAACGACATCACATTCCCAAATAACTGCGATATAAAAACCAAAACTTTAATGGCCACGTTTTTTAAAAACTTTCCACGCAGTTTCGGACAAAAAGTTTAAAAAATCCCTAAAAGTTTCGATTCCCCCCCCTCAGCCAGTTTTCCCTTTTCCTCTCCTCTCCTCTCGCCAGCTCACCGAGACAGTCTGCCGGCGTCACAGCTCCATAAGCAAGCACTCACACAATCCCCATAAACTTCTTAACTCCCAGTTTAAGACGATGTCCTATTATAATAAATCGTTTTAACATGCAACAGAACAACATACAAGTGTAGAATAGAACTCACCTCACTGCAATAAAATAATCTTGAAACAGACGTTCGCTGCTGTGTGTTATTTTTTCTCCAGGGCTGGTTGTTGGATCCCCCTGCCTAGACTCTGCCCGCGCAGCGCGCTCTCTGGGACAATCCAAGCTGTCAATCAAAACCCTGCGGCGGCACATGGAGGCTAAAGCCCGCCCATTTCTACCGTAATACCTTCTATACCACGCATACCCACTTCTACTGTAGCACGGGGCTGTGTTTCTGAGAGTAGGGCCTAGATTCTACCCGTGGTGCTGCAGATCCACTGTTTAGCGCGATTGAAATGTAAAGGCAATGTTCAGATACTGCATTCATGGTAAAACGCTGCATATATTGGCTCAATCGGAAATTACTTTTTAATTTCAATCATTGTTGAATCAAGGCCTAGAGCTAGACTTACTTCTGCCCCCAGCCAAGGCCTGGGATTTAGTGTTGCAGGGAGTAGTGCTCTGGCCTCTGCACCACCTGATCCATGGATCTAGCCCCATTCAGCTCAATCTCTCTCTCGAAATCAAACTGTCAAATTGGTGGCAGAGGTGAGACGGGCTTTGTAGGAGCATACCTGTAGGCATGTGGGGCTCGTCTGAATGCAGGGCAGGAGCAAAAGGTTTAGAAATAAAGAGGATATGAAACTTTTGTATTACATAGAACGTCTGTTGTACTGCACATGACTCATCTATTGTACAGATGATGAATGTGTTATTGTACACCTGCCCAGGGACTGCATGGGGACTGCATGGGGACTGCATGGGGACCAACATGACCTGTTTGTTATCCGGTACAATGCATCAGATTCAGCCTCTGAGTTGATGTTTTCATTGTGCATGGTCTCAAATAGACATAACAATACAACTATATTGTTTGTAGCCCTGTGCCACAACTCAACAGAAGAACATTATACATCACAGCTTTGAACGTGAGCTGCAGTCTTGGCAATTTATGTTAGAAAACATTCCAATGCAAGTCATTAGTGAAAATAAAAATGTCTGAGAAATAAATCCTGGTAATTTATCTCTAGTAGCCTATTTAGACTCTGTAAACCTACATACCTGGTGCTCACCCTCAGGCAGTTTGAAGATTTCTGACGATCAAAATGCCATTCATACTATTTAGACTATTTGGGGTAGATAAAATGACATAGGCACGTTGACGTTGAACAAAGGTCACTGCTTGCATTGAATAAATATTGTCGCATGCCTCTCACGCTCCGCCAGTTGCAGTGCAGACTGAATTCGGGTTTATCTTGGGGGGTGTTTGCATGTTTGTTTGCCACTCTCCCTCTCCCTCCCTCACCCCCTCTCTCTCGCTCTAATCATGTACCCCCTGTCCCTGTAACTCTTTGATGGGTGGAAAGCATTAACATATGACATCGTAGAAGACATATTAAGAGCTGTGTGTGCAGAGATACCCCCTCCTATTGATCTAGCGCTGGAACTGTGGGAGTTCAAAGGAGTCATCCGTACCCTGACAAGAACAGACAAGCCCTCTCTCTCTTTCTTTCTCTCTGTCAGAGCAGCTGGTCAGGACATCACACCCTTATGCCTGAACTATTTCTAGTGTGTACGTGTGCATACTTGTGTATCCGTGTGTGTACGTGTGCGGATGCATGGGTATGTATGTTTGCATGTGAGTGGGACATCTGCTTATGAATGGGACCACTTGTAGTGAATCAGAGGCTGAAATAGTGAACTCTATTGTGAACTGGGTGTCTTTTGGGATCGATCTGAGAGTGGTCTGTAGTATGTCCACATTCCGAGTTTGTTTCTAGCACTAAATCTGGAGTGGCACACTAATCAATATAGAATTGGCCTAAAGCAGTGCACTAGTACATAGAAGGGCATTACAGACACACAATCAATCTGTTCTAGTATGTCTAGATCTGTCCTGGCCACATTGCTCTTCATTCCATGAGTTCCTGCCCAGAGTTCTAACCTCATGTCGCCATGCCGCCCCCACATATTAGATAATGGGAAATCGCCAGTGTGTGTGTGTGTGTGTGTGTCAGGTCCATATTTGAGAAGAGGCATTTGTTTCACAGTTGTTTCCCTGAATTGCCAAGCAGGCTTATCTCATCTCACTTTCTCTCCATCTCCCTCTCTCTTTCCATCTCCCTCTCTCTCTCCATCTCCCTCTCTCTCTCCATCTCCCTACCTTCATTTGGGTAAATGTTAGTGTCACAGTGGAGTCGGTTCCAAAGCATCTATTTGGCTGTGTGTGTGTGTGTGTGTTCATCAAAGGGAGAATGGAACCCTATTATGACATTATGGTTGATGACATCACTGCGGACTGGGTGTTGGCTGGTGGTCTGAAATGTGTGTGACTAAGGGGGAGGGGCTTTAAAGTCAAGGCTGGGATCTCATTGGCTATTGGTTTCATCTGGGGATCTGTGAATTTCAAGACAATCATCATTCAACACACACACATGCACAGACACACGGGAGAGGAGAAACATAACATTACTGTGTAGTTACTACTGTGAGCCACAGGGGTGAACCACAGGAGAGGGACATTCTGAGACTAAAGAGGCCATCGTATTAACTATGTACTATGACTAAGCATACTACAAACTATTTAGAACACACTGTTTCGTCAAATCTATACATAAAAAATTGCACCAAAAAAACAAAACATGAAAATCTTTGTTCGACGCACTATTGTGTTGTATCCGCCATTCATTTTCTCTCTCCAACCTTAAATCACCTTTATTTTAGTTCACTTTTAAAAGAAAACAAAGGAAAGATAGAAAGGAAGCCATGCGAACACAAGAACATCTACTGAAGCCTTATCAACCTGGAAGTAAAACATCAGATGAAAGGGGGAAAAAATCTAAGTAAAAGTTCTTTAAAACAGACATATATTTCAAAGTAAAAGTCCTCATTGCGGCAGAAGTGTCTCCGGTCGGAGGCAGTTCCATCATGGCTTCTCACCCTGCCCCCTGCACCTAGTACAGAGCAGATGTGTGTGTGTTCCCAGGGCAGTCAGCAAAAAAGCAGATTGTTTGCATAGAGTCAGACACAGCAGTGTCTTATAAACGTGTGTGTGTGTGTGTGTCTCTACAGCAGCATGAGTCTCTCTAAAGGGAGGAGCTACCAGTGTGTCCAATCCAGTCACAGCAAGATGCTCCTTATTACCCAATCAGACTATCAAACTGATTGATAGGTGATTGACAAATTGATTGACAGTCAATTGTCTGGTGGGCGTGTCCCTCTATGACCTCCGACCAATCATCCTTGTGCATTTGGGTCACACGCCACATAACTGAACCCCGTCGAGCCACACGGCAACACAAAGCATCAGATACATCATCTGTACACAATGGCAACACTATGTAGAGTTAAATACACATTTACAATGGCTATATAGGGACCGATTGTTGCTATTAAAGAAACACACACACGCACAAATACACACACACACGCATGAACACAGCTTTAAAACACCACCAGCATTCACCAGTGGCAAACTAAAGAATACATGATGCTGAAGAGGATAATGACAGGATGGCAGTTAGATAGGCCCACTGTTTTCATCTTTAACATCATGCTATTGGAACATCCCCTTTGGTGACACATGAAAACGCCCGTTAGCTTTACAGCTCTG
>NW_024609815.1:50000-52500 GCF_018296145.1 Oncorhynchus tshawytscha
CTGAGAGGACAGGAGGAAATAACTTTACATTCAACCATTTGGCTTTTACCAGATATTGTTACGTTAAGTGTGTGTGTGTTCTTACCGCGTAACGGCTCCTGAGAACAACCTCTCAATGATTCTGCTTGAAGATGCTGTCAGAGGAGAAGAGAGAGAGAAAGAGAGAGATGGGGGGCATGGAGAGAGAGGACAGAGATGGGGGCATGGAGAGAGAGAACGAGAGAGAGATGGGGGGGCATGGAGAGAGAGAACGAGAGAGAGATGGGGGGAATGGAGAGAGAGAACGAGAGAGATGGGGGGGGAATGGAGAGAGAGAACGAGAGAGAGAGGGGGGGCATGGAGAGAGAGAACGAGAGAGAGATGGGGGGAATGGAGAGAGAGAACGAGAGAGAGATGGGGGAATGGAGAGAGAGAACGAGAGAGATGGGGGCATGGGAGAGAGAGAACGAGAGAGAGATGGGGGCATGGAGAGAGAGAACGAGAGAGAGATGGGGGAATGGAGAGAGAGAACGAGAGAGAGATGGGGGGGAATGGAGAGAGAGAACGAGAGAGAGAGATGGGGGCATGGAGAGAGAGAACGAGAGAGAGATGGGGGAATGGAGAGAGAGAACGAGAGAGATGGGGGGAATGGAGAGAGAGAACAAGGAATGGGGGGCATGGAGAGAGAGAACGAGAGAGAGATGGGGGCATGGAGAGAGAGAACGAGAGAGAGATGGGGGGCATGGAGAGAGAGAACGAGAGAGATGGGGGGGAATGGAGAGAGAGAACGAGAGAGATGGGGGGCATGGAGAGAGAGAACGAGAGAGATGGGGGGCATGGAGAGAGAGAACGAGAGAGATGGGGGGGGAATGGAGAGAGAGAAGAGAGAGAGCGAGAGAGATGGGGGCATGGAGAGAGAGAACGAGAGAGAGATGGGGGGGGCATGGAGAGAGAGAACGAGAGAGAGATGGGGGCATGGAGAGAGAGAACGAGAGAGAGATGGGGGCATGGAGAGAGAGAACGAGAGAGCGATGGGGGGGCATGGAGAGAGAGAACGAGAGAGCGATGGGGGGCATGGAGAGAGAGAACGAGAGAGCGATGGGGGGGCATGGAGAGAGAGAACGAGAGAGCGATGGGGGCATGGAGAGAGAGAACGAGAGAGCGATGGGGGGGCATGGAGAGAGAGAACGAGAGAGAGATGGGGGGAATGGAGAGAGAGAACGAGAGAGAGATGGGGGGGCATGGAGAGAGAGGAGAGAGCGATGGGGGCATGGAGAGAGAGAACGAGAGAGATGGGGGGGGCATGGAGAGAGAGAACGAGAGAGAGATGGGGGAATGGAGAGAGAGAACGAGAGAGATGGGGGGGGCATGGAGAGAGAGAACGAGAGAGATGGGGGGCATGAGAACGAGAGAGATGGGGGGCATGGAGAGAGAGAACGAGAGAGAGATGGGGGCATGGAGAGAGGGAGAGATGGGGGCATGGAGAGAGAGAACGAGAGAGATGGGGGCATGGAGAGAGAGAACGAGAGAGATGGGGGGGCATGGAGAGAGAACGAGAGAGATGGGGGGGGGCATGGAGAGAGAGAACGAGAGAGATGGGGGGGGCATGGAGAGAGAGAGAGAGATGGGGGGGCATGGAGAGAGAGAACGAGAGAGATGGGGGGCATGGAGAGAGAGAACGAGAGAGATGGGGGGCATGGAGAGAGAGAACGAGAGAGATGGGGGCATGGAGAGAGAGAACGAGAGAGATGGGGGGCATGGAGAGAGAGAACGAGAGAGATGGGGGGCATGGAGAGAGAGAACGAGAGAGATGGGGGGCATGGAGAGAGAGAACGAGAGAGATGGGGGCATGGAGAGGAGAGATGGGGGGCATGGAGAGAGAGAACGAGAGAGAGATGGGGGGCATGGGGAGGAGATGGGGGGGGCATGAGAGAGAGAACGAGAGAGATGGGGGGAATGGAGAGAGAGGGGAGATGGGGGCATGGAGAGAGAGAACGAGAGAGAGGGGGGGCATGGAGAGAGAGAACGAGAGAGATGGGGGCATGGAGAGAGAGAACGAGAGAGATGGGGGGCATGGAGAGAGAGAACGAGAGAGATGGGGGCATGGAGAGAGAGAGGAGAGAGATGGGGGGCATGGAGAGAGAGAACGAGAGAGATGGGGGGCATGGAGAGAGAGAACGAGAGGAGATGGGGGGCATGGAGAGAGAGAAAGAGAGAGAGATGGGGGCATGGAGAGAGAGAACGAGAGAGAGATGGGGGGCATGGAGAGAGAGAGAAGAGAGAGAGAGATGGGGGCATGGAGAGAGAGAACGAGAGAGAGATGGGGGGCATGGAGAGAGAGAACGAGAGAGAGATGGGGGCATGGAGAGAGAGAACGAGAGAGAGATGGGGGGGCATGGAGAGAGAGAACGAGAGAGAGATGGGGGGCATGGAGAGAGAGAACGAGAGAGAGATGGGGGGCATGGAGAGAGAGAACGAGAGAGAGATGGGGGGCATGGAGAGAGAGAACGAGAGAGATGGG
>NW_024609815.1:57500-222500 GCF_018296145.1 Oncorhynchus tshawytscha
CCTTCAAGAACGTCAGTCCTGGGTGAGTGTCCACTATGTCCTACACTCAGAGAGAGAGCGAGAGAGGGAGTGAGGGAGAGAGAGAGAGAGAGAGAGAGAGAGAGAGAGAGAGAGAGAGAGAGAGAGAGAGAGAGAGAGGGAGGGAGAGAGAGAGAGAGAGAAAGGGAGAGAGGGGAGATAGAGAGAGAGAAAGAGATAGAGGGAGAGGGGGGGAGATAGAGAGAGAGAGAGAGGGAGATGAGGGGGAGGAGAGATAGAGGGAGTGAGGGGAGGGAGAGATAGAGAAAGGGAGAGGGGAGAGAGAGAGAGAGGGGAGGAGGGGAGGGAGAGATAGAGAGAGGGAGTAAGGGGAGGGAAAGATAGAGAGAGGGAGTGAGGGGAGGGAAAGATAGAGAGAGGGAGTGAGGGGAGGGAGAGATAGAGAGAGGGAGTGAGGGAGAGATAGAGAAAGGGAGTAAGGGAGGGAGAGATAGAGAGAGGGAGTGAGGGGAGGGGGATAGAGAGAGGGAAAGATAGAGAGAGGGAGTGAGGGGAGGGAGAGATAGAGAGAGGGAGTGAGGGGAGGGAGAGATAGAGAGAGGGATGAGGGGAGGGAGAGAGAGAAAGGGAGTGAGGGGAGGGAAGATAGGACAAGGGGAGGGGGGGAGATAGAGAGAGAGGGAGTGAGGGGAGGGAGAGATAGAGAGAGGGAGTGAGGGGAGGGAGAGATAGAGAGAGGGAGTGAGGGGAGGGAGAGATAGAGAGAGGGAGTGAGGGGAGGGAGAGATAGGAGAGGGAGTGAGGGGAGGGAGAGAGAGAGAGAGGGAGTGAGGGGAGGGAGAGATAGAGACAAGGAGTGAGGGGGAGGGAGAGAGAAATATAACACCATTTCTGAGAGACCTGTGTTTGGGCATCCTCTGCTACCACACCATTGATTAGCATGAAGATGTACACACACCTGTAATAAAGGTATGAAGTCCTCCTGGTCCAGGTAGGAACAGCCAGGCTTCGCCAGGAGGTAGATAAACTTAGACGAATCGTCATAGCAACTATGTAACAACCTGAGGGGGGAGAGAGAGACAGAGAAAAAGAAAGAGATTGTTAACATATGTAATAATATTTCAGATGATTAAAGCAGAAGGATATGCTAATTTAATGGGAGGAAGATAAAGGACAAATATTAAAGAAATACAAATTAGGAGAGGAGAGGAGAGGAGAGGAGAGGAGAGGAGAGGAGAGGACAGGAGAGGAGAGGAGAGGAGAGGAGAGGAGAGGAGAGGAGAGGAGAGGAGAGGACAGGACAGGACAGGACAGGACAGGACAGGACAGGAGAGGAGAGGAGAGGAGAGGAGAGGAGAGGAGAGGAGAGGAGAGGAGAGGAGAGGAGAGGAGAGGAGAGGAGAGGAGAGGAGAGGAGAGGAGAGGAGAGGAGAGGAGAGAGAGGAGTGTTTCTTACTTTCTCCAGGTAGCGATGAAGGAGTGAACAGAGACAAAGCCGGTCCTCTCTCCTCCTGCTCCGTTAAACATGGCTGCCTTCCAGTACAGAGGACAGCCACATGCCTGAAAACAGATACACCCACAACAGGCAGTGAGATGGACAGCTAAACTATTGACAGAAAGGTACTTCTTCACCACCGACGTGTAGCACCCAACCCCGTTTCATATTGTAGTGTGTGTTGGTGTGTGTGTGTGTGTTACCTTAGCGATCTTGCCCATCTCGTAAATATCAGCCTTCTCCTCCTCAAACTCAGTGAAGGCTGTTTCTATGGCAGTGATGGCCGCATCGTGGTTGACTTTTGTTGCCCCTGGTAACCCTCGAGGGTAGTAGAAGCGGGGAATGTTGAGGGCAGGGGGAGGAGGGGGAGGAGGAGGGGTGAGGACGACTGGAGTGGGGGAGGAGAGGGGGAGCGGTGGGGGGAGGAACGGAGGGAGTGGGGAGAGAGGGGCTGGAGGAGGGGTGCCAGATTTCTTATCTTGCTTGTTGGACTGGACCTAGAGAGAGAGAGAGAGAGAGAGAGAGAGAGAGAGAGAGAGAGAGAGAGAGAGAGAGAGAGAGAGAGAGAGAGAGAGAGAGAGAGAGAGAGAGAGAGAGGAGAGAGAGAGAGAGAGAGAGAGAGAGAGAGAGAGAGAGAGAGAGAGAGAGAGAGAGAGAGAGAGGAGAGAGAGAGAGAGGAGAGAGAGAGAGAGAGAGGAGAGAGAGAGAAGAGAGAGAGAGAGAGAGAGAGAGAGAGATTTAAAATCAACCTTTACTGGCACAATTCAACTTTCATACATAACCAAATCAATACCAATTCCCCTCTACTCACACACCCCCCCACCAGCACCACTAACACTGCCTCAGCAGCCATTGAGTTCACTTCCTCAATCGGTTTTCTCCTTGTTTTCCAAATGACCAACTCACTTACAAGTAGTTTACTAGCCAGTCCCTCGTCTTATTTGCAAGTGTACCTCAGCTTCCCAAATGTAGAAGCACAAGACCTTCCCGAACCCCTGAACAGCCTGGACCAGTGGAATAAGATCTCCCCAATGGACAACAACATCTATGGTACTGAACAACGATGTAGGAGTAGACTACCCTATACAAACACATCTGTTGTGACTAGGTGACCAGTCTACCACATGCAAACCACCTGAGAGAAATACTGCTGCATGATTCTTTCAGTACCAAAACTAAATGTCTCTGTAGCACATCACATAAGTCTGTTTCAACACCATGAAACAAGGTTCCAGCAATGTGTTGGGTGTCTGAGTTACAGGCTCTATACACTCTGCTGAGCGTCTGTACTGGGTGAGTATCAAGTAGGACAGCTGAACCAGCCCCCTCCCCGCCCCTCACCCCCTCCCCACCCCTCACCCCCTCCCCACCCCCCTCACCCCCTCCCCCCCCTCACCCCCTCCCCGCCCCTCACCCCCTCCCCGCCCCTCACCCCGTCTCCTCTCGGCACTCATCCATTCTATCACTCTATTCCTGCCCCCAGAACTATAAATAACACTCTGGTATCTGCCTCAGAATAGCTTGTCTTCCCCAGCATTTATTTGTGTTATTGGTGTGAGAAAAAGTGTGTTTGTGTGTGTCTGTTTAACACCTGCATGTGTGTGTTTTTAGCACACGTGTGTGCATGTGGGTGTGTGTTTATTGCAGAGGTGTGTGTGTGTGTGTGTGTGTGTGTGTGTGTGTGTGTGTGTGTGTGTGTGTGTGTGTGTGTGTGTGTGTGTGTGTGTAATGCATCAGTCCAGTCCAGTCCAGTCCAGTACTACCAACCTGCGCCTGCAGTTGCTGGAACGTCTTGATTCTCTTCTTGAAGCGCGAGGGCAGTACGAAGTCACAGCCCCGGGAGAGGAAGGCTAGCTCACATCTTAAATCAGGGTCCCCCCGCAGTGTCTCTTTAGACTCCTTGATAAACATGACGTTGATAGGAGAGGATGAAGATGATGATAGGAGAGGATGAAGATGAAGATGAGAGGATGCAGGTGACGTTGATAGGAGAGGAGAGGATGAAAATGATGATATGAGAGGATGAAGTTGACGTTGATAGGAGAGGATGAAGATGACGATGAGAGGATGAAGGTGACGTTGATAGGAGAGGATGAAGAGGACGATGAGAGGATGAAGATGACGTTGATAGGAGAGGATGAAGGAAGGTGACGTTGATAGGAGAGGATGAAGATGACGATGATAGGAGCGGATGAAGATGCCGTTGATAGGAGAGGATGAAGGTGACGATGATAGGAGAGGATGAAGAGGACAATGAGAGGATGAAGATGACGTTGATAGGAGAGGATGAAGATTACGATGATAGGAGAGGATGAAGGTGACGATGATTACTTTATTGCATCCGTTTCTTAGGTAGCGGTTCAAGTTCAACGTTCATTCAGATTCCCAGCTGGTGTTGGAGGGGGCAGCAAAACCCCCTGAGAGACAGATGAACCGCAGACCGGCCCTGGTGTAGAATTACAGACAGGACTACTAGACAACCAACAGCTCCATGGAGTCTACAGTCTATCTACAGACCACAGCTCTATAATTCTCTCTTCTTTTCAGTTGTTCACTCTCTCCACGCAATGGATTCCAACTTTCTATTTAGTTTCTCCAAAGTATTTTATTCTCTCCATTCTGTCCAACGGAATGAGGGATGATTCCATTCACGTATCCAGGAGAACAGATTGAAGGAGACAAGAACACCCAGCAGAGGAAAAGAAAAAAGTAACAGAATATATCGAAAAAGAAAAAACTGAACGAAGATCCAACTGGACAGTTCTGAGTCGGTTCTGAGTCCACCTGCAGCTAGCTGGTTCTCACTCCATGTCTGCTAGCCTTACACACACACACACACACACACACACACTCTTTCGTAATCAAACTTTCCTGTTGCTTCACTTCCACACAAACACTCTCTAATATTGACAAATACTGTAGACCCACACTCAGACACACCTATATGTTCTCTCTCTCTCAGGGTTGAGTCCGTAGCTTATCCGTGTGTGTGCACTGATATTTTCCGTGTGTCAGCTCCTAGCGTATCTTGTAAAACCATAGCGGCGGGCCAGCCGGTGGCTATACGTGGCCCAACAGAGTGCTTCTCTCTGGGATATAAAAGTTCCCGTCTCCCCTGTGGTTCTCTGGTTCTACTGTATAGTCCTTCTGTAGCCTGTCGCTCTGAGAATCAAACTGAGAGACTAACTCTGGGAAATATGAGACAGGCCGAGGTCTGGCTGCGACACACACACACACAGCACACCGGCTGTCCTGAGCGAAAGGGTAGGGCAGGGGGTTTGATTTTGGTCGTGTTGCATATCCCCGCTCCCCTGCCCCCATCCCTTAGCCTCTCTGGCTAAAGTTAGCCTCAACAGTATTCTGGATGTTCTGAGTGAAGTCTGGACTGGAGGATCGCTCAGCCCCATCTAGTGGCCGTGGCTGTGTATTACCTAGAATCCTCAATGCTGGTCTACAGTGCTACTGTATGTCTAGCCTGTCAACCAGTGCCCAGTCTACTAACCAAATGGTAAAACATCTGTGGCTACTGGCCTCACCAGGTGCAGCGTAGTTACAGGTAGACCAGAAGGCTGCACGGGGAGAGTCTCACAATCTATAACAGGGGTGACCAATCCTCTTACTACAGAGCTACAGGGCGTGCAGGGCTTTGTTCCAGCCCTACTCTAGCACACCTGATTCAGCTAATCAATGTCCTGATGAACCTCTGACTAACAGAATCAGGTATGTTAGAGCAGGGCTGGAACTAAACGCTGCAGGAGGAGGAGAGGATTGTTCACACGTACCAGTTGGTAGTAGAACTGAACAGAGCGCTACAGCTGACAGGAGGGGAGAGAGTTACGACAGGAACATCAGACACGCTGGAGATGAAGTGAATAATCCCACTGTGAGTGTGTGTGTGTGTGTGTGTGTGTGTGTGTGTGTCTGAGTGTGTGTGAGCGCGTTTTCAGCTCTCCCTCTCCACACACACACACACACACACATGCGTGCGCACACACACAAACGCGCTCACACACGCACACACACACACTGCCACCTCCAAGAGCTGGAGAAGTTCAAATACTTGTAAATAGCACTGTAAGTCTCTCTCTTTGCCTGCATGATTTGCAATGCACATTGTCTCAATGATTCTGTGGCTCACACGACTTTGTTGTGGTTTTCTGTTGCAACTGCTCAGTGCTATTATTAGTAGCTCGGTCCACCATTAGCATTTTTCAAAGCGTCTGTATGTAGCTAAACGGTGCTGGCAGTGGAATCATGCTAAAAGCTATCTGCTATTTGTGACAGCTAAAACGTGGGTTGGTTGTTCCTAAAGCACCCCTGCACCTGGTGAGTCATAAATCTCAGAGACAAGCGCAGATGAGTGTGTCTGTGCGTGCGTGAGTGTGTGTGTGTAGGCGGACCCTGAACAGATGTCATTGACCCAGCTGCGTGCTCTTTTCTTCACTGACTAACTGACAGGCTTCTCCTCTCATCTCTTCTTCCCTTACCTCCTTCTCTCCTCCGCTTACTACCTTCTCTCCTCCGCTTACCTCCTTCTCTCCACCCCTAACCTCTTCTTTTCCTTCGTCTTTTTGTAAAAGAGTGGGGCAGTACAGAAATAGAGAGAAAATAGGAGAAAAGAGAGTGCTGAAATAGCAGTGGATTTGAGTCCATGCAGCATTGGTACCAGAGGTAGCGGCTTAGACTGGTCCGATAGACCGCCCTAGGCCTCGTCCTTCCCTCTCCTGCCCCCCCTTTTCCTCTACCCTCCTCTTATCGCTTTCCGCCCCCTCCTTTCTCCTCCCCTCCCCCTCCTCTCTCCTCCCCTCTCCTCCCCTCCCTTCTCCTCCTCCCCTCTCCTCTCCCCTCCTCTCCCCTCTCCTCCTCTCCCCTCTCCTCCCCTCTCATCTCCTCCCCCTCTCCTCTCTTCCCCTCTCCACTACTCCCCTCCTCTCTCCTCCCCTCTCCACTACTCCCCTCCTCTCTCCTCCCCTCCCCTCTTCCCCTCCCCACTACTCCCCTCCTCTCCTCTTCTCCCCTCTCCTCCCCTCCTTCCCTCTCCTCTCCTCTCCTCACCTTCCCTCCTCTCCCCTCTCCCTCTCCTCCCCTCTCCTTCCCTCTCCTCTCCCTCTCCTTCCCTCCTCTCTCCTCCCCTCTTCCCCTCTCCACTACTCCCCCTCCTCTCTCCTCCCCTCCCCTCTCCTCCCCTCTCCTCTCATCCCCTCTCCTCTCATCCCCTCCCCTCTCCTCCCCTTCTCTCCTCCCCCTCCTCTCCCCTCTCCTCCTCTCCCCCTTCTCTCCTCTCCTCCTCTCCCCTCTCTCCCCTCTTCCCCTCTCCCTCTCCTCTCCTCCCTCTCCTTCCCTTCCCCCTCTCCCTCCCTCTCCTCCCCTCCCCTTCCCCCCCTCCCTTCCTTCACTTTTAAATAAACAATTACTAAAGCCTATAAATTGTTATTCTTTCAAAGTGGAACCATTATGTGAAATTACAGCAATATTTCAGAGAAAGGTCAGTAAACCTTCAACACATGTACTAAAGCTGGAAGTACTTTGTCATTGACGTGTGGCGTAAGAAGAGTGTTATAATTAAGTTGGACTGGCTTGTACACTCAAATCAACAACAGTTGGATATTTGTTTTCACAGCAACATTTATGAAAGTGCCATAGAATGAACTGCCAGTGTCACTCTATAGGCTTATTTCTGCTGCAGGAACTAGGCAGACTTCACACACACACATACACTTGAAAATAGGCATGCCAAATGCCATCTCCGTGGTAACGACCCTTGGCTTGGATTGGCTGCATCGGTCGGAATGTTCGCAGGGTGACCGTGCCAACAACGAGGAAACACAGTTCACATCTCTGCTCTATTCCCAGAATCACTTCCTCGCCCAACACACACGCACACACACACACACACACACACACACACACATCCACAGACAACAGGGCACTATGCGTCTGAGTTGGAAGCTGACCAGACCCAGTGGTTAACACATAACACAGACTATTTCAGAAACCTGTCAGAGTGCACTGTAAGATATATATACTCTCTTTCTCTCTCTTTCTCACACTCTCTCTTTCTCTCTTTCTCTATTTCTCTCTCTCTTTCTCTATTTCTCTCTCTCTTTCTCTCTCTCTGTCTCTCTCTCTCTCTGTCTCTGCCTCCCTCTCTCTCTCTTGTACTGCAGTACCCCTCTCCTCCAGGAGACCTCTTGTACTGCAGTACCCCTCTCCTCCAGGAGACCTCTTGTACTGCAGTACCCCTCTCCTCCAGGAGACCTCTTGTACTGCAGTACCCCTCTCCTCCAGGAGACCTCTTGTACTGCAGTACCCCTCTCCTCCAGGAGACCTCTTGTACTGCAGTACCCCTCTCCTCCAGGAGACCTCTTGTACTGCAGTACCCCTCTCCTCCAACAGATGGAGGCAGAGCTCCTAGATGAATCAGGAGGAGGATGAAGTCGCCCCTGGTGAATGTCTCCTGTTTAACTCTGTGTG
Organism: Oncorhynchus tshawytscha; assembly: GCF_018296145.1. NCBI lineage: Eukaryota > Metazoa > Chordata > Actinopteri > Salmoniformes > Salmonidae > Oncorhynchus > Oncorhynchus tshawytscha. The sequence continues at coordinate 65,449 of NW_024609815.1, forward strand.
TTAACAGCAGAAACGACATGGCAGCAGAGAGCTGCAGGTCACACACACACACACATTACAAATGTGGGAAGTTGTGTATACAGAATGGTTACTAGAATGGTTACTAAGGTGACCTCAGTTATAAGAGTGTGCAGAGAGTGCATAGAGTGTGCAGTGTGTGCAGAGGAATGTGATGGCATCAAGTGTAGTCTGCAGATCTCTCTCTCTCTCTCTCTCTCTCTCTCTCTCTCTCTCTCTCTCTCTCTCTCTCTCTCTCTCTCTCTCTCTCTCTCTCTCTGTGTGTGTGTGTGGGGGGTATTGTTTGGACAATATCCCAGCCTGCACTGGGAGTGGTGTATGATGTCACCATGGGACTGGAGGCTACGTGTGTGTGTGTGTGGCTAACCTTGGAGGCTATTGTCAGTGTTGGAAACTCCTTACACACAGAAACACTGACTCCATGAGTCCAAGGTGTGTCTGTGTGTGTGTATTTGTGTGTTAGAGAGGGAAGTAGAGGGAAAGTGGGGGAGGGGGTTTCTCTCACCACTTGGCTGAGCTTCCTGCTGTGACCTCATTTCCTGTGGAAGCATTCAGGAGGTGATGTCATTGAGTACTGACCCCAAGACAACAACCCCTGCTGTTTACCCCTCCATTCGTCTTGTCGACCTCTCCTCAGTAACTTGGCCACTCATTCACTCCCCCATGGGGAATTTAAAACCCAAAGCCTGGCTTCGTCCCGAATGGCACCCTAGTGCCTAGGGCCCTGGTCAAAGGAATAGGGTGCCATTTGAAATGCAGTCACTGTAGAAGGGTAGGAGGAGGGTTGGCTATACCTCATTTCTGTTCTGGGCTCCAAATGGCTAGTCTGCTCTCTGCTGTCTGTCTGCTAGTCTTGTCTTGCTCTCTGCTCTGCGTTCGACTGGCGTGCCTGGCCTTGGATTTATCTGGCCTGGCATCCTGGTCTCCATGGTGATTAATGGGAACACTCTGACAGGTGCAGAAAGGCCTATATTACTCTGTCAGCAGACACACACACACACACACACACACACACACACACACACACACACACACACACACACACACAAAGCTATTCCTAAACTCAGCTGTGACCAAACAGTAGCAATGGGTCAGCCTACCCTTTGGCGACAGACACACACACAGGGTCCGTTTACACTGTGGCGACAGACAGACACACACACACACACACACACACACACACACACACACACAAACACACGCTCACACACACACACACACACACAGGTCCGTTTACACTGTGGCGACAGACACACACACAAACACACGCTCACACACACACACACAGGTCCGTTTACACTGTGGCGACAGACACACACACAGAGTCCGTTTACACTGTGGCGACAGACACACACACAGGGTCCGTTTACACTGTGGCGACAGACACACACACAGAGTCCGTTTACACTGTGGCGACAGACACACACACAGGGTCCGTTTACACTGTGGCGACAGACACACACACAGGGTCCGTTTACACTGACACACACACAAACACACGCTCACACACACAGGGTCCGTTTACACTGACACACACACAAACACACGCTCACACACACAGGTCCGTTTACACTGTGGCGACAGTGAGTCTGTTAGCAGGATGCCGTAGTAGACAGATTTAGGTCCCCATCACACCTCTATCTGTCAGCCTGGTGTGTGTGTGTGTGTGTGTGTGTGTGTGTGTGTATGTATGTGTGTACTTGGTAACAACACCATTAACATTCCCAATGCCAACAGCCCCCACCCTCTCCCGCTGTGCTCCAATCAGCACCTCACACACACACACACATTCTGCCTGTGACACTGCAACAACAGAGACTGGTCCCAAAATAACACTTCAACCAATCAGAGAGGAGAGCCTGTGAGTGGACCACTTCATCTACATTCCTCTCTCTCTCTCTATCTCCTTGTCATCCCTCCTTCTCTCTTTCCGTCGACCTCTCCTGTCTGTTGATTGACCATGCTGTGTAACCTTACTCCATGTTGATATGTAGGCCACATACAGGGCCTCCAGGAAGTGTTCACACCCCTTGACTTTCTCCACATGTTGTTGTGTTACAGACAGAGTTTCAAATGGATTCAATTGAGATGTTGTGTCACTGGTCTAAACACAATACCCCATAATGTCAAAGTGGAATGATGTTTTTAGACATTTTGACAAATGAATTAAACATGAAAGTCACTCAGAGGCTGTAGAGGAAGGAACCTGTTCAGTGATTTCACCATGAGGCCAATGGTGACTTTAAAACAGTTACAGAGTTTAATGGCTGTGATAGGAGAAAACTGAGGATGGATCAACAACATTGTAGTTACTCCACAATACTAACCTAAAGGACAGAGGGAAAAGAAGGATGTCTGTACAGAAAACAAATATTCCAAAACATGCATCCTGTTTGCAACACGGAACTAAATGAAGTAAAACTGTAAAAATGTGGCAAAGAAATGAAAGATTTGTATTCAGGACAAAGTTATGTTTGAGCAAATCCAACACAACACATCACTGAGTATCACTCTTCATATTTTCAAGAATGGTGGTGAGTGCATCATATTATGGGTTGTTATTATCAGGATACATTTAAAAAGGAAATGGAATATATCTAAGCACTGGCAAAATCCGAGAGGAAAATCTGGTTCAGTCTGCTTTCCAACAGATACCGGAAGACAAATTCACCTTTCAGCAGGACAATAACCTAAAACACAAGGCCAAATCTACACTAGAGTTGTTTACCAAGACGGTATTGAATGTATCGGAGTGGCCTAGTTAAAGTTATGACTTAAAATCGGCGTGAAAATCTATGGCCAGACCTGAAAACGTCTGTCTAGCAATGATCATCAACCAACTTGACAGAGCTTGAAGAATTTAAAAAATAATAAATGTGAAAATATTGTACAATCCAGGTGTTTATTTTTATTTTTTATTTCACCTTTATTTAACCAGGTAGGCTAGTTGAGAACAAGTTCTCATTTGCAACTGCGACCTGGCCAAAGCATAGCAGTGTGAACAGACAACACAGAGTTACACATGGAGTAAACAATTAACAAGTCAATAACACAGTAGAGAAAAAAAAGGGGAGTCTATATACATTGTGTGCAAAAGGCATGAGGAGGTAGGCGAATAATTACAATTTTGCAGATTAACACTGGAGTGATAAATGATCAGATGGTCATGTACAGGGAGAGATATTGGTGTACAAAAGAGCAGAAAAGTAAATAAATAAAAACAGTATGGGGATGAGGTAGGTAAAAATGGGTGGGCTATTTACCGATAAACTATGTACAGCTGCAGCAATCGGTTAGCAGATGTTTGAAGTTGGTGAGGGAGATAAAAGTCTCCAACTTCAGGGATTTTTGCAATTCGTTCCAGTCACAGGCAGCAGAGAACTGGAACGAAAGGCGGTGTTGGCTTTAGGGATGATCAGTGAGATTCACCTGCTGGAGCGCGTGCTACGGGTGGGTGTTGCCATCGTGACCAGTGAACTGAGATAAGGCGGAGCTTTACCTAGCATGGACTTGTAGATGACCTGGAGCCAGTGGGTCTGGCGACAAATATGTAGCGAGGGCCAGCCGACTAGAACATACAAGTCGCAGTGGTGGGTGGTATAAGGTGCTTTAGTGACAAAATGGATGGCACTGTGATAAACTGCATCCAGTTTGCTGAGTAGAGTGTTGGAAGCAATTTTGTAGATGACATCGCCGAAGTCGAGGATCGGTAGGATAGTCAGTTTTACTAGGGTAAGTTTGGCAGCGTGAGTGAAGGAGGCTTTGTTGCGGAATAGAAAGCCGACTCTTGATTTGATTTTCGATTGGAGATGTTTGATATGAGTCTGGAAGGAGAGTTTACAGTCTAGCCAGACACCTAGGTACTTATAGATGTCCACATATTCAAGGTCGGAACCATCCAGGGTGGTGATGCTGGTCAGGCGTGCGGGTGCAGGCAGCGAACGGTTGAAAAGCATGCATTTGGTTTTACTAGCGTGTAAGAGCAGTTGGAGGCCACGGAAGGAGTGTTGAATGGCATTGAAGCTCGTTTGGAGGTTAGATAGCACAGTGTCCAAGGACGGGCCGGAAGTATATATAATGGTGTCGTCTGCATAGAGGTGGATCAGGGAATCGCCCGCAGCAAGAGCAACATCATTGATATATACAGAGAAAAGAGTCGGCCCGAGGATTGAACCCTGTGGCGCCCCCATAGAGACTGCCAGAGGACCGGACAGCATGCCCTCCGATTTGACACACTGAACTCTGTCTGCAAAGTAATTGGTGAACCAGGCAAGGCAGTCATCCGAAAAACCGAGGCTACTGAGTCTGCCGATAAGGATATGGTGATTGACAGAGTCGAAAGCCTTGGCAAGGTCGATGAAGATGGCTGCACAGTACTGTCTTTTATCGATGGCGGTTATGATATCGTTTAGTACCTTGAGCGTGGCTGAGGTGCACCCGTGTCCGGCTCGGAAACCAGATTGCACAGCGGAGAAGGTACGGTGGGATTCGAGATGGTCAGTGACCTGTTTGTTGACTTGGCTTTCGAAGACCTTAGATAGGCAGGGCAGGATGGATATAGGTCTGTAACAGTTTGGGTCCAGGGTGTCTCCCCCTTTGAAGAGGGGGATGACTGCGGCAGCTTTCAATCCTTGGGGATCTCAGACGATATGAAAGAGAGGTTGAACAGGCTGGTAATAGGGGTTGCAACAATGGCGGCGGTTAGTTTCAGAAATAGAGGGTCCAGATTGTCAAGCCCAGCTGATTTGTACGGGTCCAGGTTTTGCAGCTCTTTCAGAACATCTGCTATCTGGATTTGGGTAAAGGAGAACCTGGAGAGGCTTGGGCGAGTAGCTGCGGGGGGGGCGGAGCTGTTGGCCGAGGTTGGAGTAGCCAGGCGGAAGGCATGGCCAGCCGTTGAGAAATGCTTGTTGAAGTTTTCGATAATCATGGGTTTATCGGTGGTGATCGTGTTATCTAGCCTCAGTGCAGTGGGCAGCTGGGAGGAGGTGCTCTTGTTCTCCATGGACTTCACAGTGTCCCAGAACATTTTGGAGTTGGAGCTACAGGATGCAAACTTCTGCCTGAAGAAGCTGGCCTTAGCTTTCCTGACTGACTGCGTGTATTGGTTCCTGACTTCCCTGAACAGTTGTATATCGCGGGGACTATTCGATGCTATTGCAGTCCGCCACAGGATGTTTTTGTGCTGGTCGAGGGCAGTCAGGTCTGGAGTGAACCAAGGGCTATATCTGTTCTTAGTTCTGCATTTTTTGAACGGAGCATGCTTATCTAAAATGGTGAGGAAGTTACTTTTAAAGAATGACCAGGCATCCTCAACTGACGGGATGAGGTCAATGTCCTTCCAGGATACCCGGGCTAGGTCGATTAGAAAGGCCTGCTCACAGAAGTGTTTTAGGGAGCGTTTGACAGTGATGAGGGGTGGTCGTTTGACTGCGGCTCCGTAGCGGATACAGGCAATGAGGCAGTGATCGCTGAGATCCTGGTTGAAGACAGCGGAGGTATATTTGGAGGGCCAGTTGGTCAGGATGATGTCTATGAGGGTGCCCTTGTTTACAGATTTAGGGTTGTACCTGGTGGGTTCCTTGATGATTTGTGTGAGATTGAGGGCATCTAGCTTAGGTGTACAAAGCTCTCAGAGACTTACCCAGAAAGACTCACTGCTATAATCACTGCCGAAGGTGATTCCAACAGGTATTGGTGTGAATACTTATGTCAATTAGGTATTTCTGTATTTCATTTACAATAAATATGCTAAAATGTTTCACTTTGTCATTATGTGGTATTGTGTGTGGGTGAGATGGGTGAACAGAAAATCTATTTGATGCATTTCAAATTCAGGCTGTAACACAACAAAATGTGGAATAAGTCAAGGGGTGTGAATACTTTCTGAAGGCACTGTATTTATGACATTACCAGCACAAAACCCTAAATTACCCCAAACATTCCAGAGGAGAGGAGAGAGCTGGCCACCACTTTGTCTCCACCTCTCCCTCTCTCTCTCTCTCTCTCTCTCTGCCTCTCCCTCTCTCTCTGCCTCTCTCTCTCTCTGCCTCTCTCTCTCTCTGCCTCCCTTTCTGTCTCTGCCTCTTCCTCTCTCTATGCCTCTCCCTCTCTCTCTGCCTCTCTCCCTCTCTCTCTGCCTCTCTCTCGCTCTCTCTCTGCCTCTCTCTGCCTCCCTTTCTGTCTCTGCCTCCCTCTCTCTCTGCCTCCCAAAATCTATTTCTCTCTCTCTCTCAGCTAGAACATATACACATATCCAACCAGCAATGCATCTCTCAACTAGAGGTCGACCGATTAATCGGAATGGCCGATTAATTAGGGCCGATTTCAAGTTTTCATAACAATTTGAAATGGGTATTTTTGGACACTGATTTTTTGTACACCTTTATTTAATCTTTATTTAACTAGGCAAGTCAGTTAAGAACACATTCTTATTTTTCAATGACGGCCTAGGAACAGTGCAGGTTAACTGCCTCGTTCAGGGGCAGAACGACAGGTTTTTTACCTTGTCAGCTCGGGGGATTCAATCTTGCAACCTTACAGTTAACTAGTCCAACACTCTAACCACATGCGTCTCATTGCACTCCACGGGGAGACTGCCTGCGCGAATGCAGTAAGAAGCCAAGGTAAGTTGCTAGCTAGCATTAAACATATCTTATAAAAAACAATCAATCATAATCACTAGTTAACTACACATGGTTGATGATATTACTTGTTTATCTAGCGTGTCCTGCGTTGCATACAATCGATGCGGTGTGTATCGTTGCTCCAATGTGTACCTAACCATGAACATCAATGCATTTCTTAAAATCAATACACAGAAGTATATATTTTTAAAGCTGCATATTTAACTGAAAGAAATCCAGGTTAGCAGGCATCATTAACCAGGTGAAATTGTGTCACTTCCCTTGTGTTCATTGCACGCAGAGTCAGTGTATATGCAACAGTTTTGGCCTCCTAATTTGCCAGAATTTTACGTAATTATGACATAACATTGAAGGTGGTGCAATGTAACAGGAATATTTAGACTTATGGATGCCACCCGTTAGATAAAATACGGAACGGTTCCGTATTTCACTGAAAGAATAAATGTCTTGTTTTCGAGATGATAGTTTCCAGATTCGACCATATTAATGACCTAAGGCTCATATTTCTGTGTGTTATCATGTTATAACTAAGTCTATGATTTGATAGAGCAGTCTGACTGAGCAGTCTGACTGAGCGATGGTAGGCAAGAGCAGGCTCGTAAGCATTCATTCAAACAGCACTTTCGTGCGTTTTGCCAGCAGCTGTTGATGACTTCACGCCTATCAACTCCCGAGATGAGGCTGGTGTAACCGATGTGAAATAGCTAGCTAGCGTTTCAAACGTCACTCGCTCTGAGACTTGGAGTAGTTGTTCCCCTTGCTCTGCATGGGTAACGCTGCTTCGAGGGTGGCTGTTGTCGTTGTGTCGCTGGTTCGAGCCCAGGTAGGGGCAAGGACAGGGACGGAAGCTATACTTTTACACTGGTAATACTAAAGTGCCTATAAGAACATCCAATAGTCAAAAGTTAATGAAATACAAATGGTATAGAGAGAAATAGTCCTATAATTCCTATAATAACTACAACCTAAAACTTCTTACCTGGAAATATTGAAGACTCGTGTTAAAAGGAACCACCAGCTTTCATATGTTCTCATGTTCTGAGCAAGGAACTTAAACGTTAGCTTTCTTACATGGCACATATTGCACTTTTACTTTCTTCTCCAACACTTTGTTTTTGAATTATTTAAACCAAATTGAACATGTTTCATTATTTATTTGAGGCTAAATTGATTTTAGTGATGTATTATATTAAGTTCAAATAAGTGTTAATTTAGTATTGTTGTAATTGTCATTATTACAAATACATTTTTAAAAATTGTCCGATTAATCGGTATCGGCTTTTTTTTGGTCCTCCAATAATCAGTATCGGTGTTGAAAAATCATAATCGGTCGACCTCTAGTCTAGAACATATACACATATCCAACCAGCAATACATCTCTTAACTAGAACACCGAGAAAGTAGTCTTCTTCAGCAGCAATAGTGTCAGAGGAAGAGGCAGGTAGACCTGACTAATAGATGTCTGACAGCCTGACACGCACACACACACGCACACACACACACACACACGCACGCACACACACACACGCACGCACGGACGGCGCTCAGTGGTACTCACTCTGATCACCTCAGGCGTCTGCTGGATGAGCAGTGTCGAGCCGATGTCTCTCAGGGCAACCACATTGCTAGGGGCAACCGGGTGTCTCACGGCAACAGGAGGAGCAGCGATGGTTGCAACAGGTGCCTCTCCAGGTGTGGGTGTAGGGGGCGGGACAGGGGAGGGGACAGGTGTTACAGCCGGTGGAGGGGTGGCCGTGGTGGTAAGTACAGCTGTCAGGTCAGCTACAGGTGGATGTTCACGTCCAGCGGCTGCTTCTGAAGGTGTGGATACGACTGTAGGTGGTGGAACAGGTGTGGGTACGACTGTAGGTGGTGGAACAGGTGTGGGTACGACTGCTGGTGGTGGAACAGGTGTGGGTAGGGTAGAAGGTGTAACTTGGTCTGTGGCGACAGACTCTGCTAGGGTTGTGGGGACAGGGACAGGGACAAGGACAGGGACAGGTGTGGGAGCTGTAGAGACAGACTCTGCTAGGGTTGTGGGGATAGGGGCAGGGACAGGTGTGGGAGCTGTAGAGACAGGTAGGGCCGTAGGAACAGGTCCATCTGTAAGTCTGGGTGCAGGTGTTGGTGTGGAGGCAGACACATGTACAGGTCCATCTGTAGGTAAAGGCACAGTTCAGTTCACATACATACATAGAACGAAGAACCGTGCAACATATACACAATACCGTAAATAGGAATAGATGGACACGGACAGTCACCTTGCCAGGCTGGTGGAGATCCAGGTAGTTTGGCCTGCGTCAGAGTGTCAGTCTTGGCTGCAGTAGCCAGAGTGTCCTGTAGGAGTCTCATCACCTCCTTCTCTTTGCTCTGAGTCCCAGTCTTCCCAGTGTTCCCAGGACTACCCCCAGAGTCCACCAGTTCCTGGGCAAAGCTCTCAATGCTCTCCAGGATCCTCAGCAGCAGGGCCCCGTCCTCCTCATCTCCCAGCCCCACCATGCTGCCCTCTGCCTGGAGGAGAGGAGCAGGCGAGCTGGGGGTCGACCTAGTGGCCTGGGCGTTAGCGGTTAGGTGGCTAACAGGAACAGGCCTTTGAGCCTGGGGGTTGATTTGGGTTTGTGTCTGGAGACAGGGTTGGGTTTGTGGGGAGGTGTTCCCCTGTCCTGTCCCCCTCTGTCTGGTCTTAATGGGGAGAGGGGGCTCCGCCTCTCTTTCTCTCTCTCCCTCTCTGACTCGGTCTCTCTCCCGACCCATGCTCTGCGACAGACACTCCAAGTCCATCAGAAGCCTGTCGATGTCGTCGTCTCTATGAGTGACAGGAGGGGTGTGTTCGGAGGTTGGGGGGCAGGTGAGGTCTTCACCAGCAGACTGGAGTGTGTGTGTAACGTGTACGTGTGACAGATTGGGGCTGAGGTGTGTGTGCGCGGAGCTGGGGGGTGTGTGTGGACTAAAAGCTGTCCCGTTCCGACTGTGAGTGTGTGTGAGGCTTCTGGTCGGGGTGTGTGAGTGTGTGTGTCTGGAAGCCCTGTTCAGCCCCCTTCCCAGGTCTGCATCCTCCTCAATGAAGAGAGCCTCCATGGGGGAGATGGACGGAGTGTGTGTGCGCGCTGACGGAGTGTGCATTTGCGATGAAGGTGTGTGTGTCTGGGATGGAGGGGTAGAAACAGACAACGTGTGTGTGTGCGGTGAGAGAGAGTGTGTGTGTGACAGAGTGTGTGTGTGCTGCAGCCCGTTGGTCTGAACCTTATGTCTCCCTGCTGTCTCAGGCGTAGTGGACAAAGAGAGAGAAGAGTCTGGAGCGAGTGACGAGGGTGGCAGTATATCCCTGCTCTTGGGTAAAGGAGGGTTCTGAACAACGTCCTCATACCGTGGCGGTTGATCATTACCAAATATGGGTGAGAAGGGGACAGCAGCTTGCTGCAGCATATGGAGACTACTAACCAGCTCGGCCAACTCGCTATGACCTCCAATCCCTGAACCTTGACCTCCAGCCCCTGACCCTAACCCTAACCCAGCCCCCTCCAGCTCTAGAGGCAGTTTCCTCAGATAGGAGCTCAGTCTGGTCATCACAGCTCTGTAGATGCTCTCTGGACTGGCTCCCCATCTTCTCCTCCCCGGGACTCTTCCGACTGATACACTGCTTGATGATGTCAGTACATTTCTTCAAGTCCTCTGAACACTTGACCAGAATGTCCAGACAGGCCCGTATGTCTTCCCCCCCGGCTCCTCCCACTCCTCCCTCCTCCCCTGCACGGGTCTTCTCCAGTAACCGGGCGATGAGGGACTCGTCGGCTAATGAGCTGAGGTAGAGAGACGCCACTGTGTTTAGCCCCGCCTCCAAGGAACCAGAGCAGGCGCTGGATAGGCTACTGGTGGACCCGCCCCCAGCCCTGGAGACACTGGATAGGCTGGTTGTGGATAGAGACCCGCCCCCGGCGGTGATGCTAGCAGGCGATAGGCCTTTGAGCACCTTGGTGGTGTCGCTGAAAGGAGGCAGGTTCTCATCATTGGCGTTTCCATTTCCGGTAATAGTCCCATTCCCCGTTCCTCCGACGTTCCCAGTGAAGTGTCCGTAGACAATGTCGAGGTCCGTTGACCGACGGCTGTACGAATCCGGCCTGACCTTGCGACCTTTCCTGAAGGTCACGTGACTGGTGGAGAGGCGGAGCTTCTCGAAGGAGAACTCTTTGAGTTTGCCACTGGCCAGGTTGATGGCTTCTCCTGTGATGTCCTTCAGACTGGCAGAGCTCTGGAGAGGCCGGTCAGGACCAGAGCTGGTAGTAGTGGTGGTAGTGTTGGCCTTCTTACCTCGCCATGGAGGACTGTCCTCCCCCACCACACCATACACACTGTTAGGATCATTAGGGACACCACTACCCCCATTACAGCCGGTCATACTAAGTTTAGAGCTGTTGGGGATTTGGTGAGGAGAGTTAGCGTTTCTGGTCAGGTTGTGTGTGAATGTGTGTGAGGGGGCGGTCAGCAGCTCGGAGCAGGTGCTGCGATGGGCAACAGTACAGTCCAGTCCCTGGGACAGCGCCCCACATGACCCGGAGCAGTAGTGCACCGCGTGACTCTGAGCCCGACGGTCCACCACCACGCTGCTGTAGCAACTAACACTGCTCACTACCACTCGATAGGCTGCTGCCATGGTTACCGCTCAGTTGACGCCTGGTTACCGCTTGGTTACCAAGGTTACAAAGTAGTCTCAACTACTGCACGGGAAAAAAACATATCGGAAAAATACACAACATGTGAAAAAAATCCAAGGCCAAAATAGTTATTGTTTAAATCCCTTCAGATGAGTGGAGGCAGTTTCAGATCCAGAGTCAACTAAACAGCCTCCTTAAAATCCACACCAGAAAGATTTGAAACTCCAAATTCATGCAGAAAAATAGACACATTTCCACATAGAAAAACGTCCACATAAAAAACTTAAATATTCCTTCAGATCAGAAGAAGAAAAGGTCAATCCATGTTGTAATCACAGGATCCATTAGAGTCAGGATTCATTTGATTTTCACCTGTGTCTAAACACGGTCTTCTCAGAGGTCCTCATCTCTCCAAAGGAACTCCAGAGTCCTGGTCTAACCCCCCGATCAGGGTTCACCGTCCTGGGCTTGGAAACTCACCCAGGCCCCCTCTCCTTTTGTCCTTCTCTCTCCATTTCTCTCTTCTATCCCCCTCTCCTTCTCTCCACTTCTATCCCCCTCTCCTTCTCTCCACTTCTATCCCCTCTCCTTCTCTCCACTTCTATCCCCCTCTCCTTCTCTCCACTTCTATCCCCCTCTCCTTCTCTCCACTTCTATCCCCTCTCCTTCTCTCCACTTCTATCCCCCTCTCCTTCTCTCCACTTCTATCCCCCTCTCCTTCTCTCCACTTCTATCCCCTCTCCTTCTCTCCACTTCTATCCCCCTCTCCTTCTCTCCACTTCTATCCCCTCTCCTTCTCTCCACTTCTATCCCCTCTCCTTCTCTCCACTTCTATCCCCTCTCCTTCTCTCCACTTCTATCCCCCTCTCCTTCTCTCCACTTCTATCCCCCTCTCCTTCTCTCCACTTCTATCCCCTCTCCTTCTCTCCACTTCTATCCCCCCTCTCCTTCTCTCCACTTCTATCCCCCTCTCCTTCTCTCCACTTCTATCCCCTCTCCTTCTCTCCACTTCTATCCCCCTCTCCTTCTCTCCACTTCTATCCCCCTCTCCTTCTCTCCACTTCTATCCCCCTCTCCTTCTCTCCACTTCTATCCCCTCTCCTTCTCTCCACTTCTATCCCCCTCTCCTTCTCTCCACTTCTATCCCCTCTCCTTCTCTCCACTTCTATCCCCTCTCCTTCTCTCCACTTCTATCCCCTCTCCTTCTCTCCACTTCTATCCCCTCTCCTTCTCTCCACTTCTATCCCCTCTCCTTCTCTCCACTTCTATCCCCTCTCCTTCTCTCCACTTCTATCCCCTCTCCTTCTCTCCACTTCTATCCCCCTCCTTCTCTCCACTTCTATCCCCTCTCCTTCTCTCCACTTCTATCCCCCTCTCTGCCTCTCGTTCGTAAAATAACTGCAGTCCACTCTAACCACAGCTGCCTTGATGTGATTCACAGATGGTCGGCTCTCTCTCTCTCTCTCTCTCTCTCTCTCTCCCTCCCTCCTTCCGTCCTGTGCTGTCAAGCTGCTCTCAGAGTGTTTCTGATGGGAGGACACCACCTGTGAGTTGACAGAAAAGGGGGAGTGAGGTGGAAGGAGGGAGAGAAAGAAGGAAGGAGAGAAAAATATAGCATTCAATCATTTAGACAGTCACCCTGTAGCAAATTATTTTTCTGTGTGTGTGTGTGGGGGTGGGGTTGGGGCGTGTGTGTGTGTTGTCAGCCCTCCAGCTATCCTCCAGATGACAGTATATATGAGGGACCTTAGTCCTTTATCATCAAAGAGTACAACACCACATGTGTACTTCCTCACACACACACACACACACACACACACACACACACAGGTTCCCGATCAAAAAGAGTGGAAGAAACTACAGAGCGCAGAGAAGAAAATGATGGTGAAAGTATAATGTATAATGGCGACACCAGACTGGCTTGTTGATTTGACCTTTATCCGTGGTTTCTAGGGATGGGGGGGTGATATTTACATATCGCATTATTATTTTGGACGATATTATATTGATACTTTGACTCAAAGTATAGATATATATTTGAAAAGATTTGCAAGGCAGTGTTAGCTAGCACTAGTCGGCTGTACCTACGCCAAAACTCTGGACATTTCTCATCCTATAGCTTGTTCTTAATCTTCTTTGAAAATAGTGCTTTTATTTCCATGACGCATGACAATACATTTTCTCATCTCTCTGCAGCAGACATGCAGGCATATGGTGAGCAAAAAGTTTGGAACATCAAATCGCAATAAAACCGCAGTATCGAATCGCAATACACATCGTATCGGCACCTAAGTATGGTGATAGTATTGTATCGTTAGGTCCTTGGCCCGAGTGGTTTCCAATCTCAATGGGAGTCGTACACTGACGGTCCATATCCATACAATTTTCATCCAGCATTTATCCCTTCTAAGTTGGTGTCTGTTCTCCATGGATCAGTCTTGGCTCACCCTAAGGGTGAAAGAAGGAGAGGTGAATGGAGGACGGTCTACGTGTTCTCACATGTTTATATCAGTCCTGGTATTAAGAGTCTGTGAGCGGTGCAGAAGTACCTAATGAAAGCCCATTGGTCTGTTTAAAACACCAACACCTGTCCTTGACCTGTCCTCTGATGTCCCCAAGGCTGTCCCATTGAACTCTGATTGTCCCCAAGGCTGTCCCATTGAAGGCTGTCCCTGATTTCCCCAAGGCTGTCCCATTGCACTCTGATGTCCCAAGGCTGTCCCATTGCACTCTGATGTCCCCAAGGCTGTCCCATTGCACTCTGATGTCCCCAAGGCTGTCCCATTGCACTCTGATTTCCCCAAGGCTGTCCCATTGCACTCTGATTTCCCCAAGGCTGTCCCATTGAACTCTGATTTCCCAAGGCTGTCCCATTGCACTCCCTGATGTCCCCAAGGCTGTCCCCATTGCACTCTGATGTCCCCAAGGCTGTCCCATTGTCCCATTGCACTCTGATGTCCCCAAGGCTGTCCCATTGCACTCTGATGTCCCCAAGGCTGTCCCATTGCACTCTGATGTCCCCAAGGCTGTCCCATTGCACTCTGATTTCCCCAAGGCTGTCCCATTGCACTCTGATTTCCCCAAGGCTGTCCCATTGCACTCTGATTTCTGATTTCCCCAAGGCTGTCCCATTGCACTCTGATTTCCCCAAGGCTGTCCCATTGCACTCTGATGTCCCCAAGGCTGTCCCATTGCACTCTGATTTCCCCAAGGCTGTCCCATTGCACTCTGATTTCCCCAAGGCTGTCCCATTGAACTCTGATTTCCCTAAGGCTGTCCCATTGCACTCTGATTTCCCTAAGGCTGTCCCATTGCACTCTGATTTCCCCAAGGCTGTCCCATTGCACTCTGATTTCCCTAAGGCTGTCCCATTGCACTCTGATGTCCCCAAGGCTGTCCCATTGCACTCTGATTTCCCCAAGGCTGTCCCCCATTGCACATTGAACTCTGATGTCCCCAAGGCTGTCCCATTGAATTTCCCATTGCCCAAGGCTGTCCCATTGAACTCTGATTTCCCCAAGGCTGTCCCATTGTCTTTTATCTATGATCAGATGTTTCCCTCCACCACGTCCACATGTGTTTTTGACTGGTTCACCATCAGGTTTGAACTCAACACCGCCCATCCAGATAAGAAATGGTCTCTCTCTGTGTGTGTGTGTGAGTATGTGTGTGCATCCGTGTGAGTATGCATAGAGACAGCGCAAAACATTTCAATCCAATAGAAGGGGCAATGCAAATAGTGCATTTTGTTAGCTATTTAGCAGTCTGTTAGAGTGGGGGAAGATGGACAAACAGCATGAGTGGCACCTGGTAAAACAACCAGCAAGGAGCTTTATGGACAAACAGCATGCTGTCACACACACACACACACACACACACACACACACACACACACACACACGCTGGTCTAGCTTCCAGGTTGCTGTTTTGATCAGCAGACTATTGCTACTTCCTGAATGACTATTCTTCATGTCATTGTTGTAAACACACATACTCTGTCTCTGTGTGTGTGAGAGGGTGTGTTAGAGTCTGCATTCTGCAAGTGTGTGAGTGCATGTCTGCATGCAGGCAGGCAGGCAGGCAGGCAGGCAGGCAGGCAGGCAGGCAGGCAGGCAGGCAGGCAGGCAGACAGACAGACAGACAGACAGACAGACGCTTATTGACTGATTCTCTAACAAACACAGCTTTCTGTACGGTCAGAAACATCATGGTTTACACTGCTTTTTGAGTGAACACACACACACACACACACACACAGACACACAGTGTTCTCCAACAGTATTACCAACCTCCCCTGTTATTGTAATGGTGAGAGATTAGCATGTTTTAGGGGTATGATATTTATGCCTCTGACTTTCTCACTTATCATTATTCACAATTCATTCAGGACTATCAGAAATCATGGTAGCATCCACATTTAAAGTAGAAGTGTAAGGAACATTATTTTCATATTTACATTAAAAGTGACTCTAAAATGATACACAACATTATTTACCATTCAATCTGAAACACAACCAAAACAAACAGCAAATGCATCCAACACGTTTGTAGAGTCACACGCTTCACGTAGTCAGTGGGATATGGGACTAAATACTTCACTTTTGACTACTTTAATATACATAGAAGTGAATTTTTCCCAATACTTTTGGTCCCCTAAAATGGGGGACTATGTACAAAAAGTGCTGTAATTTCTAAACAATTCACCCGACATGAATGAAAATACCATCAACCTAAAGCTGACAGTCTGCACTTTAACCTCATAGTCATTGTATCATTTCAAATCCAAAGTGCTGGACTACAGAGCCAAAACAACAACAAATGTGTCACTCACCCAATACTTTTGGAGCTCACTGTACACACAATTGAAAACACACACACACGTCTCCAGGTCCTAGTAATAAATCATTTGGGTGTATCTATCCTATGGGATCAGCAATGGAACAGTGTGTGTGTTTCGGTAAGTGTGTGTATGTGTGTGTGTGTGTGTGTGTTTGTGTGTGTTCTGGCATGGAGTTGGGGTTCTCTAGTTGTCTGCCAAGTTTATCCCCTGGACAACGCCCAGACAACACAAATCACCCTGCCCTAGAAACACACACATAGATACATACATACACACACACACACACACACACACACACACACACACACACACACACACACACACACACACACACACACACACACATAGATACCTACACACTCACATACACACACACACACACACATAGATACCTACACACACACACACACACATACAGTGCCTTGCGAAAGTATTCGGCCCCCTTGAACTTTGCGACCTTTTGCCACATTTCAGGCTTCAAACATAAAGATATAAAACTGTATTTTTTGGTGAAGAATCAACAACAAGTGGGACACAATCATGAAGTGGAACGACATTTATTGGATATTTCAAACTTTTTTAACAAATCAAAAACTGAAAAATTGGGCGTGCAAAATTATTCAGCCCCCTTAAGTTAATACTTTGTAGCGCCACCTTTTGCTGCGATTACAGCTGTAAGTCGCTTGGGGTATGTCTCTTATCAGTTTTGCACATCGAGAGACTGAAATTTTTTCCCATTCCTCCTTGCAAAACAGCTCGAGCTCAGTGAGGTTGGATGGAGAGCATTTGTGAACAGCAGTTTTCAGTTCTTTCCACAGATTCTCGATTGGATTCAGGTCTGGACTTTGACTTGGCCATTCTAACACCTGGATATGTTTATTTTTGAACCATTCCATTGTAGATTTTGCTTTATGTTTTGGATCATTGTCTTGTTGGAAGACAAATCTCCGTCCCAGTCTCAGGTCTTTTGCAGACTCCATCAGGTTTTCTTCCAGAATGGTCCTGTATTTGGCTCCATCCATCTTCCCATCAATTTTAACCATCTTCTGCTGCCATCTTCAACCATCTGATGCTGCCACCACCATGTTTGACAGTGGGGATGGTGTGGTCAGGGTGATGAGCTGTGTTGCTTTTACGCCAAACATAACGTTTTGCATAGTTGCCAAAAAGTTCAATTTTGGTTTCATCTGACCAGAGCACCTACTTCCACATGTTTGGTGTGTCTCCCAGGTGGCTTGTGGCAAACTTTAAACAACACTTTTTATGGATATCTTTAAGAAATGGCTTTCTTCTTGCCACTCTTCCATAAAGGCCAGATTTGTGCAATATACGACTGATTGTTGTCCTATGGACAGAGTCTCCCACCTCAGCTGTAGATCTCTGCAGTTCATCCAGAGTGATCATGGGCCTCTTGGCTGCATCGCTGATCAGTCTTCTCCTTGTATGAGCTGAAAGTTTAGAGGGACGGCCAGGTCTTGGTAGATTTGCAGTGGTCTGATACTCCTTCCAATTCAATATTATCGCTTGCACAGTGCTCCTTGGGATGTTTAAAGCTTGGGAAATCTTTTTGTATCCAAATCCGGCTTTAAACTTTTTCACAACAGTATCTCGGACCTGCCTGGTGTGTTCCTTGTTCTTCATGATGCTCTCTGCGCTTTTAACGGACCTCTGAGACTATCACAGTGCAGGTGCATTTATACGGAGACTTGATTACACACAGGTGGATTGTATTTATCATCATTAGTCATTTAGGTCAACATTGGATCATTCAGAGATCCTCACTGAACTTCTGGAGAGAGTTTGCTGCACTGAAAGTAAAGGGGCTGAATAATTTTGCACGCCCAATTTTTCAGTTTTTGATTTGTTAAAAAAGTTTCAAATATCCAATAAATGTCGTTACACTTCATGATTGTGTCCCACTTGTTGTTGATTCTTCACAAAAAAATACAGTTTTATATCTTTATGTTTGAAGCCTGAAATGTGGCCAAAGGTCGCAAAGTTCAAGGGGGCCGAATACTTTCGCAAGGCACTGTAGATACACACACACACACACACACACACACACATATAGATACCTACACACACACACACACACACACACACACACACACACACACACACACATATAGATACATACACACACACACATAGATACATAGACACAAACACACACATAGATACACACACACACACACACACATAGATACCTACACACACACACACACACACATAGATACATAGATACATACACACACACACACATATAGATACCTACACACACACACACACACACACACACACACACACATAGATACACACACACACACACACATAGATACATAGATACATAGACACAAACACACACATAGATACATACACACACACACACACATAGATACATACACACACACACACACATAGATACATAGATACATAGACACAAACACACACATAGATACATACACACACACACACACACACACACACATAGATACATACACACACACACACACACACACACACACACACACATAGATACACACACACACACACACACATAGATACATACACACACACACACACATAGATACATACACACATACACACACACACACACATAGATACATAGACACAAACACACACATAGATACATACACACAAACACACACATAGATACATACACACAAACACACACATAGATACATACACACAAACACACTTTAATGACACAGACTGTTTTCTATAGGTTCGAAACAACGGTAGAACTTGGGCTCTGTCTCTCCCCTTCTCCCTCTCCTCCTCTCAGTATGAGAAAAGAGGGGGGATGTTTTAGTGACTATTGGACAGAGAGAGAGAGAGAGAGACAGACACACACAGCCTTCCTTTCAGTGCAGAGAAACAGGCTGTGACATAAAGGGCAGTTTAGAGTAGAATGGGAACTGACATCTATACACACACACACACACACAATACGTGTAACGGCAAAGTTTCTCCTGCTAGTTCCAAGAACACATTTGCTATAATGTCATGCTTACGGATGTGTCCTACTTGCATACATGTACACAGAACTACACAAACATGGACACACACACACACACTACACTATCAATGTAATGCTCTCTGATGGATGATCTGAATGAGCTGCTGAACCTCTCCACAAGACAACCCAAATCAGACATAAACAATGGACTAATGTGGCCTATAACCTTCTGACAGGATAAGACCGCTGGGTGCACATTAATAGGTGATATACACTTCTTCAAGAATCAATGGGTATGAACGGGTTTGATTGAACACCAGGATACTGACAGACTGTTCTGAAGCCAGGCTTCGGTTCCCTGAACACACCACTAGTATGAGACTCAGACACACACCACTAGTATGAGACTCAGACACACACCACTAGTATGAGACTCAGACACACACCACTAGTATGAGACTCAGACACACACCACTAGTATGAGACTCAGACACACACCACTAGTATGAGACTCAGACACACACCACTAGTATGAGACTCAGACACACACCACTAGTATGAGACTCAGACACACACCACTAGTATGAGACTCAGACACAATCCCCAGATAACAGAGTACACACAGACACAGACACACACACAGACACAGACGCAGACACACACAGACGCAGACACACACACAGACACACACACAGACACAGACACAGACACACAGACACACACACACAGACGCAGACACACACAGACACACACACACACAGACACACACAGACACACACACACAGAGACACACACACACACACAGACACAGACACAGACACAGACACACACACAGACACACACACACAGACACACACAGACACACAGACGCAGACACACACAGAGGAGACAGAGAGGAGACAGACAGAGAGGAGACAGACAGAGAGGAGACAGACAGAGAAGAGACAGACAGAGAAGAGACAGAGAGAGAAGAGACAGAGAGGAGACAGAGAGGAGTCGGACAGAGAAGAGACAGAGAGGAGAAGGAGAGGAGTCAGAGGGGAGTCAGGTAGGAGACAGAGAAGAGACAGACAGAGAGGAGACAGAGAGGAGACAGACAGAGAGGAGACAGAGAGGAGACAGAGGGGAGAGAAAGAGGAGAACTACACAAACATGGACACACACACACACTACACTATTTAGCCTGATGGATATCTGAATGGGAACAGAGGGGAGTCCGAGGGGAGTCAGAGGGGAGTCAGAGAAGAGACAGAGAGGAGACAGACAGAGAGGAGACAGAGAGGAGTCAGACAGAGAGGAGACAGAGAGGAGACAGACAGAGAGGAGACAGAGGGGAGAGAAAGAGGAGACAGGAGAGTCAGACAGGAGGAGACAGACAGAGAGGAGACAGAGAGGGGAGACAGACAAGAGAGGAGACAGACAGAGAGGAGTCGGACAGAGAGGAGACGGACAGAGAGGAGACATACAGAGAGGAGACAGAGAGGAGACAGACCGAGAGGAGTCAGACAGGGAGGAGACAGACAGGGAGAAGACAGCCAGAGGGGAGACAGACCGAGAGGAGACAGAGGGGAGAAAGAGAGGAGCCAGACAGACAGAGAGGAGACAGAGAGGAGACAGAGAGAGAGGAGACAGAGGGGAGACAGACAGAGAGGAGACAGAGAGGAGAAAGACAGAGAGGAGAGAGACAAAGAGGAGACAGAGAGGAGACATAGGGGAGGCAGACAGAGAGGAGACAGACAGAGGAGTCAGACAGAGGAGACAGGGGAGACAGAGGGGAGACAGACAGATAGGAGACAGACAGACAGAGAGGAGAGAGAGGACAGGGGAGACAGAGAGGAGACCGAAAGACAGACAGACAGAGGTTGACAGAGAGGAGACAGAGGGGAGACAGAGAGGAGACAGAGAAGAGACAGAGAGGAGACAGAGGAGACAGAGAGGAGACAGAGATGAGACAGCGAGGAGACAGGGGAGGAGAGAGAGGAGACAGGGGAGACAGAGAGGAGACAGAGAGGATACATACAGTAGGTGAGACCAGGGAGGCAGAGAGGAGACAGAGAGGAGACAGGGGAGGCAGAGAGGAGACAGGGGAGGCAGAGAGGAGACAGAGAGGAGACAGGGGAGGCAGAGAGGAGACAGGGGAGGCAGAGAGGAGACAGAGAGGAGACAGGGGAGGCAGAGAGAAGACAGGGGAGGCAGAGAGGAGGCAGAGGGAGAGAGAGGAGACAGGGGAGGCAGAGAGGAGACAGAGAGGAGACAGAGAGGAGACAGGGAGGCAGAGAGGAGGCAGAGAGGAGACAGAGAGGAGACAGGGGAGGAAGAGAGGAGACAGGGGAGGCAGAGAGGAGACAGAGAGGAGACAGGGGAGGCAGAGAGGAGGCAGAGAGGAGGCAGAGAGGAGGCAGAGAGGAGACAGAGAGACAGGAGACAGAGGGAGGCAGAGAGGAGACAGAGAGGAGACAGAGAGGAGACAGGGGAGGCAGAGAGGAGGCAGAGAGGAGACAGGGGAGGCAGAGAGGAGACAGGGGATGCAGAGAGGAGGCAGAGAGGAGACAGGGGAGGCAGAGAGGAGACAGAGAGGAGAGGGGAGGCAGAGAGGAGACAGGGGAGGCAGAGAGGAGGCAGAGAGGAGACAGGGGAGGCAGAGAGGAGACAGGGAGGAGACAGGGGAGGCAGAGAAGAGACAGAGAGGAGACAGAGAGGAGACAGGGGAGGCAGAGAGGAGACAGAGGAGAGGAGGAGACAGAGAGGAGACACAGGAGGCAGAGAGGAGACAGAGAGGAGACAGAGAGGAGACAGGGGAGGCAGAGAGGAGACAGAGAGGAGACAGGGGAGGCAGAGAGGAGACAGGGGAGTCAGAGAGGAGACCTACAGTAGGTGAGACAGAGGGGAGAGACAGGAAGGAGACATACAGTAGGTGAGACAGAGGGGAGAGACAGGAGGGAGACATCATGTTCTACAGGTTAACTCAACCCTTCAGTTCTTGGCTGGTTGATGTCTCTGGACCATCTAGTGATTTACAGACTGAAGAGGTCCAACACACTAACACACCCACAGAGAGAGACTCTGACTCTGCAGCTGTAGGGCAAAGCACACAAACACACCCACAGAGAGAGACTCTGACTCTGCAGCTGTAGGGCAAAGCACACGAACACACCCACAGAGAGAGACTCTGACTCTGCAGCTGTAGGGCAAAGCACACGAACACACCCACAGACACACCCACAGAGAGACTCTGACTCTGCAGCTGTAGGGCAAAGCACACTAACACACCCACAGAGAGAGACTCTGACTCTGCAGCTGTAGGGCAAAGCACACTAACACACCCACAGAGACTCTGAGACTCTGACTCTGCAGCTGTAGGGCAAAGCACACTAACACACCCACAAAGAGAGAGACTCTGACTCTGCAGCTGTAGGGCAAAGCACACTAACACACCCACAGAGAGAGACTCTGACTCTGCAGCTGAACACACCCACAGAGGGCTGACTCTGCAAGCACACACACTAACACACCCACAGAGAGAGACTCTGACTCTGCAGCTGTAGGGCAAAGCACACTAACACACCCACAGAGAGAGACTCTGACTCTGCAGCTGTAGGGCAAAGCACACGAACACACCCACAGTTCTTGGACTGAGTCTCCTACCTCTGTCACCCGAGGGTATAACACAACAGGAGCGGCAGGACTACAAGGACATGACACGCCCACACAGGCTGGCCTGCACCTGCCTGAGATACTGTTTGTCTTACCGGTGTTTGATATGCTGCCTAAATGGGCCGACTCCCTAATGAAAAAACTCCCTAAAATGGCTTCTGAAGGCATTAGCATGCTTCAGGTCGTCTGGCGCCTTGCCGAACTCGTGCCGGCCTAGTGTGTTCGCATACTCCCTTATCCCTTAAAATACCTTTGCTTGAAAAACGACAATAGTACTGTTTTGAGATGCCATTTAAAGATGCTTCAAAACAGTCTGAATTCATCTAAGATAACGCAATAAATCCATCATTCATTTGGACTTTTTGCCAAGGAAATCTTAGTCTCGCAATTTGACATCTAACTAAGATGTTTGGTGCAGTATTTCTCAATGAAAGCACGTGCATGAAAACGAGTCGTTTCTCTTTGAACAGAGACTTTATTTAAGAATCCCTGCGGTTGACCAATCACCGATGAAGGGGATACCGACTGCGGCTTGCCTCAAGAAAAGATGTGGCGTGTCTGAACAGCCGGGAAAACTCTTACCGAAAGTCCAAAACGAACAAAAAAAACATCACAAAATGTCGTCAGAATATATGAACAAACTCTTCCCAACGGTTTCGTCTGCGGACGACATTAAGACTCTGCCTGTTTGTGTTTCCGACAGCCTTTCTGTTCCAACAGACAAAGACGTCTACCATGCCTCCTGTACAACGTCTCCAAGTCTGTAGACTTCACCAGACAAAGACGTGAGATCGTGGCCGCGGGGAGCAGAAGGGTGAGCAGCAGCTATGTAAATAAGCTACGTAGAGAATCCCTCTCGGACCTTTAGGTGTCAGGAAGAAAGGTCCAGGAAAAGTCAGACCTGCGGCCAGTCCGTTAAAGATACCACTTGCTAAAGTCTATAAAGGACCGTATCACATAAACACCACCAGCCGACCTCTGACCCCTAAACACACATCACAAATACACACCTACCCACCCTGAACACAACACTTGCAGTAAGCACACGTTTCAACAGGCTTGAATGGCGTCTCTGTTCAACAGTATAATACTGTGGACTACGTCCCCTGTTGATTTAACTGTGATCAGATACATTCTGCATTCTCCACTTACACGTCATCTCTTCAATGGAACGATCTGGAGTTACTGGCTACAGGTGCAGGTATGTCTTTGATTGTTCAAAACACACACACACACACACACACAGATCTTTGACATGAATGAGATCAGACGCATAACTGGAGAATCACGTCACTGATGAAAGAATGGAACTGATATCAGACTACCCTGTTTTTCCCCGGGCACACATACACACACACACACACACACGGTTGAGGTTGGACATAGCAGGGTCTGTTGAGTGTAGCATTGGCAGGAAATAACATGGAGGTGGGCTGTTTGGTCTTGGCCCACTGCTCTGCAGCCCCCCCTCGCCAGCCAGTGTGTGTGTGTTGTCCTTGCACTTGCACACGCACACACACACACACACACACACACACACACACACACACACACACACACACACACACACACACACACACACACACCCCTGGGACTTTTTCCTATGTCTCTCTGATCCTCACTACATACTTTCTCACTGGAGGGAGAGGGGAGGGAGAGGGGGAGAGGGGAGAGGGGAGGAAGGGAAGGACGCAGAAAGGAGTGGGGGATGTAGTGAGAGGGGGGACAGTTTAGTCCTGGAACTGTCTAGAGAAGACTGAGAGATGAGAAAGAGCTCTAAGTGTCAGCCATGGGGGAGAGATGGATGAGGGAGGGAGGGAGGGAGGGAGGGAGGGAGGGAGGGAGGGAGGGAGGGAGGGAGGGAGGGAGGGAGGGAGGGAGAAAGAGAGTGTCAGCCATGGGGGGGGATGGGAGGGAGGGAGGGAGGGAGGAAGGGAGGGAGGGAGTGGAGGGAGGGGGGAGGGAGGGAGGGAGGGAGGGAGGGAGGGAGGGAGGGATGGAGGGAGGGAGGAGAAAGAGCTCTAAGTGTCAGGGAGGGAGGGAGGGAGGGAGGGAGGGAGGGAGGGAGGGAGGGAGGGAGGGAGGGAGGGAGGGAGGGAGGGAGGGAGGGAGGGAGGGAGGAAAGAGCTCAGGACATGGGGGAGAGATGGATGAGGGAGGGAGGGAGGGAGGGAAAGGGAGGGAGGAGGGAGGGAAGGGAGGGAAGGGAGGTAGGTAGGAGAAAGAGCTCTAAGTGTCAGCCATGGGGGAAGGGAGGGAGGGAGGGAGGGAGGGAGGGAAAGGGTGGAGAGGGGGTGCCATGGGGGAGGGCAAGTAAGTGAGAGGGAGGGAGGGAGAGAGGGAGGGAGGGAGAGGGAGAGGGAGGGAGGGTGGAGGGAGGGGTGAAAAGAGAGTAAGTGAGAGGGATGGAGAGAGAAGGGTGGAGAGGGGTGAAAAGAGAGTAAGTGAGAGGGAGAGAGAAGGGTGGAAAGGGTGGAGGGGAGAGAGAAAGAGGGTGAAAAGTGAGAAGTGAGGAGAGGGAGAGAGAGAAAGGGTGGAGAGGGATGAAAAGAGAGTAAGAGAGAGGGAGAGAGAGAGAGAAAGGGTAGAGAGGGATGAAAAGAGAGTAAGTGAGAGGGAGAGAGAGAGAGAAAGGGTAGAGAGGGGTGAAAAGAGAGTAAGTGAGAGGGAGAGAGAGAAAGGGTAGAGAGGGGTAGTCATATTTTCCCTGAGGAGGGCCTCCCCCCCTCCCTCCTCCATCTCTTCTCATATGTTAAAGTACTTAGCTCTGCTAGCACCGGTCATTGTGCTCAACTGTGACGCTCACTAACTACACAAACACAGAAACAGCCGTCTTGCTCTTCCTCTCCCTCTCTCTTCCTCATAACTATTTCATATGTTTCAAAGACACATGGTCCCCCCACATCCACCACTAAAACACAGCCACACACAGTCTGTCAGTCAGTCTGGTAAAGAACTCATTCTCACTACTCTCTCGGTAACTACAGAAAATAAAGAAATTCACATTTCCTATCTAGTGGTGAGGCCCCATCGACACAAATGTCCCCCATTGACCGAAAGCTTAGCAATAAATCCCGACATTGACCTTTAGGCCAGTGCTCAATTGATTGTAGATAATAGTTTCCAGATAGCAGATCGTTTTTAATTTGCACAGCAGCAGGAAAGAGAACTGACTGATCTGAGGCCAGAGGGAAAAATAACAATAAAACAGATTTAGCTTCAGTCTAAAATCCTCCTCCTGAATTCCTCTCCTATTCATGCTGTCACTGAGCCACTAACACACACTACACTAACACACACACTAACACTACACACTAACACACACTGCACTAACACTACCACACACACTAACACTACACACTGAGCCACTAACACACACACTAACACACACTGCACTAACACTACCACACACACTAACACTACACACTGCACTAACACACACTACACTAACACAATGGAGTTGTTCTTCTCTCACTTTCTCTATTTCACTTCATCATTAGCCTCCCTCCCTCTGTCTCCCTCTCTCCGTCTCTATCCCTCTGTCTCCCTCCCTCTGTCTCTCTCAATTCAATTTAAATTCATTTCAATTGAAGGGGCTTTATTGGCATGGGAAACATATAGTTGAAGTCAGAAGTTTACATACACCTTACACATTTAAACTCAGTTGCTCACAATTCCTGACATTTAATCCTCGTAAAAATGCCCTGTTTTAGGTCAGGTAGGATTACCACCTTATTTTAAGAATGTGAAATGTCCGAATAATAGTAGAGAGAATTATTTATTTCAGCTTTTATTTCTTTCATCACATTCCCAGTGGGTCAGATGTTTACATAAACTCAATTAGTATTTGGTAGCATTCCCTTTAAATTGTTTAACTTGGGTCAAACATTTTGGGTAGCCTTCCACAAGCTTCCCACAATAAGTTGGGTGAATTGTGGCCCATTCCTCCTGACAGAGCTGGTGTAACTGAGTTAGGTTTGTAGGCCTCTTGCTTGCCCACAATTTTTTTTATGGGATTGAGGTCAGGGCTTTGTGATGGCCACTCCAATACCTTGACTTTGTTGTCCTTAAGTCATTTTGCAACATCTTTGGAAGTATGCTTGGGGTTATTGTCCATTTGGAAGACCCATTTGGGGTGGCAGGGTAGCCTAGTGTTTAGGGCGTTGGACTAGTAACCGGAAGGTTGCAAGTTCAAACCCCCGAGCTTTCAAGGTACAAATCTGTCGTTTTGCCCCTGAACAGGCAGTTAACCCACTGTTCCTAGGCTGTCATTGAAAATAAGAATTTGCTCTTAACTGACTTGCCTAGTGAAATAAATTAAAAATTAAAACATTTGCGACCAAGCTTTAACTTCCTGACTGATGTCTTGAGATGTTGCTTCAATATAGCCACATAATTTTCCATCTCCGTGATGCCATCTATTTTGTGAAGTGCACCAGTCCCTCCTGCAGCAAAGCACCCCCACAACATGATGCTGCCACCCCCGTGCTTCACGGTTGGGATGGTGTTCTTCGGCTTGCAAGCCTCCTCCTTTATCCTCCTTTATCCTCCAAACGTAAAGTTGGTCATTATGGCCAAACAGTTCTATTTATGTTTCATCAGACCAGAGGACATTTCTCCAAAAAGTACGATCTATGTCCCCATGTGAAGTTGCAAAGTGGCTTCTTCCTTGCTGAGCGGCCTTTCAGGTTAGTGGCTTCTTCCTTGCTGAGCGGCCTTTCAGGTTAGTGGCTTCTTCCTTGCTGAGCGGCCTTTCAGGTTAGTGGCTTCTTCCTTGCTGAGCGGCCTTTCAGGTTATGTCGATAGAGGACTTGTTTTACTGTGGATATAAATACTTTTGTACCTGTGTCCTCCAGCATCTTCACACGGTCCTTTGCTGCTGTTCTGGGATTGATTTGCACTTTTTGCACCAAAGTACGTTCATCTCTAAGAGACAGAACGTGTCTCCTTCCTGAGCGGTATGACGGCTGCGTGGTCCCATGGTGTTTATACTTGCGTAATATTGTTTGTACAGATGAACGTGGTACCTTCAGGCGTTTGGAAATTGCTCCCAAGGATGAACCAGACTTGTGGAGGTCTACAATATTTTTTCTGAGGTCTTGGCTGATTTCTTTTGATTTTCCCATGATGTCAAGCAAAGAGGCACTGAGTTTGAAGGTAGGCCTTGAAATACATCCACAGGTACACCTCCAATTGACTCAAATGATGTCAATTAGCTTATCAGAAGCTTCTAAAGCCATGACATAATTTTCTGGAATTTTCCAAGCTGTTTAAAGGCACAGTCAACTTAGTGTATGTAAACTTCTGACCCACTGGAATTGTAATACAGTGAATTATAAGTGAAATAATCTGTCTGTAAACAATTATTGGAAAAATGACTTGTGTCATGCACAAAGTAGATGTCCTAACCGACTAGCCAGAACTAAAGTTTGTTAACAAGAAATTTGTGGAGTCGTTTTTATGACTCCAACCTAAGTGTATGTAAACTTCCGACTTGAACTGTATGTTAACATTGCCAAAGCAAGTGAAATAGATAATAAACAAAAGTGAAATAAACAAAAAATGATCCGTAAACATTACACTCACAAAAGTTCCAAAAGAATAACAACATTACACATGTCATATTATGTCTATATACAGTGTTGTAAGGATGTGCAAATAGTTCAAGTACAAAAGGGAAAATAAATAAACATAAATATGGGTTGTATTTACAATGGTGTTTGTTCTTCACTGGTTGACCTTTTCTTGTGGCAACAGGTCACACATCTTGCTGCTGTAATGGCACACTGTGGTACTTCACCCAGTAGATATGGGAGTTTATCAAAATTGGATTTGTTTTCTAATTCTTTGTGGATCTGTGTAATCTGAGGGAAATATGCGTCTCTAATATGGTCATACATTGGGCAGGAGGTTAGGAAGTGCAGCTCAGTTTCCACCTCATTTTGTGGACAGTGAGCACATAGCCTGTCTTCTCTTGAGAGCCATGTCTGCCTACGGTGGCCTTTCTCAATAGCAAGGCTATGCTCACTGAGTCTGTACATAGTCAAAGCTTTCCTTAAGTTTGGGTCAGTCACAGTGGTCAGGTATTCTCTCTCTCTCTCTCTGCACATCTTCTGCCACTGCTGGATGAATGATCCAGGATAGTGTGGCAGTGCGTGTGTGTGTGTGTGTGTGTGTGTGTGTGTGTGTGTGTGTGTGTGTGTGTGTGTGTGTGTACTGGACAGACGGACAAAGAGAGCCAGTGTATGCGGGAAGATTGGCCACTGAGGACAACTATTAACTCATCACATAACTCATCACAGACACATTCCAGAGACCACAGATCCCAGTGCTGTCACAGCGACAATGAGGCCAGTCAATGAGCAGCTGAAGTATTATGGGAGATCTGTGAATCAAAGATACCAACTCTTAACCAACCCCAAACTATCTCTCTCTCTCAATTCAATTCAATTCAAGGGCTTTATTGGCATGGGAAACATGTGTTAACATTGCCAAAGCAAGTGAGGTAGACAACATACAAAGTGAATATATAAAGTGAAAAACAACAAAAATTAACAGTAAACATTACACATACAGAAGTTTCAAAACTCTCTCTCTCTCTCTCTCAGCCTTCCCACCTGTTGTGTCGTCATTGTAACCCATATCAAGGTACCTTGTGTTCAGGGTCTAAGGTCAGTGTGTATGTGAGTGTTCAGGGTCATAGGTCAGTGTATATGTGAGTGTTCAGGGTCATAGGTCAGTGTGTGTGAGTGTGTTCAGGGGCGTAGGCCAGTCCAGAACCACAGGTTGATTGCAGGGGAAAGTCCAGACAGGAGAACACTTATCACAGGTAGTCTCTCTCTCTCTCTCTCACACACACACACACACACACACACACACACACACTGAGAAGGACTTAACTCCTCAGAGCTGCCCTGACTTGAACTGAAGGGTGTGTCCACGTCCCCTTGTTCTCTCACCAATTACATCTCACACACACCCTCACACAACATTAGACCTGCTCAATCTATGAATCACGCATGAGTGTGTGTGTTTGTGTCTCAGCAATATGGAAACAGTCTGGCTATCCTCCTTTACCTAAGGCTGAAATGGACACTCTCCAACTCAAACACACACAGACACACACACACACACACACACACAGACACACACACAGATACACACAGACACACACACACACACAGACATACACAGACACACACATACACACATAGACACACAGACGCACACTGCCCAGAGCAACAACTGTCTGTGAAAAGATACATGTATATAAAGGACTGTGAGAAATCTGGACCCTGACAAGTGCATTTCCAAAACAGAACACAATCTCTCACCAACAGAACACACACTCTCACCAACAGAACACAATCTCTCACCAACAGAACACACCCTCTCACCAACAGAACACACCCTCTCACCAACAGAACACACCCTCTCACCAACAGAACACACCCTCTCACCAACAGAACACACCCTCTCACCAACAGAACACACCCTCTCACCAACAGAACACACTCTCTCACCAACAGAACACACCCTCTCACCAACAGAACACACTCTCTCACCAACAGAACACACCCTCTCACCAACAGAACACACCCTCTCACCAACAGAACACACCCTCTCACCAACAGAACACACCCTCTCACCAACAGAACACACCCTCTCACCAACAGAAACACACTCTCTCACCAACAGAACACACTCTCTCACCAACAGAACACACTCTCTCACCAACAGAATACACTCTCTCACCAACAGAACACACCCTCTCACCAACAGAATACACTCTCTCACCAACAGAACACACTCTCTCACCAACAGAATACACTCTCTCACCAACAGAATACACTCTCTCACCAACAGAACACACTCTCTCACCAACAGAACACACTCTCTCACCAACAGAACACACTCTCGCACCAACAGAACACACTCTCACACCAACAGAACACACTCTTTCACCAACAGAACACACTCTCTAATACACCACAAGGCCAGAGTGGGATAAGGGTGGACAATATAGTGTGAACGTTACATCACATCATAAATCTTATAGTACTGGTATATAACAGGATTTGTATTTCAGATGATCTGAATAGCCATTCTCCCACAGCAATACATCCCCAGTCTCCTCCCCTGCCTCTGTGGTCTGCCTGACTGTGTGTGTGTGTGTGTTTGAGTTGCACACACACCACAGCCCTGCCAGAGTGGTCTCTGTGGCTGTCCAAGCGTCAGTCTGTCCAGCCAGGGTCGAGTTACGGCTTCACCAGATCTCTGCTTCACACACACACACACACACACACACACACACACACACACACACACACACACCAGAAAGCCACGTCCATTCACCAAACAAAATCTAGACAGCGCAAAATTAGAATTATGGGAGTGTATGTGTGTTTGTGTGTGTGTGTTCAAGGTCTATTCCGGGAGAATTCCAGAGGGGAGACCCTGTGACTGACTCCGCCCCCCAGGAACTAACAGGATATATCACAGGGTGACAGAGCAGCACCTCCATTACATAAGGCATGATGTCAGATCTATTCATTACATTTCTATCTGGTACATTCTGTCTAAGTAGGAAGCCTTGTCCGAGCCGGAATCGCAGGAGCCTCTCTCCTATTGTGTAGGCAGCTTGATCAACACCCCCTGGACAGGACGCCACTGTATCGCTTGTCTCCCCCTAAACCTCAGAAACAGGCTTCTAACTAGACAGGGTTTTGGAAGGCTGGCCACGTGAGACTAGTTCAACCCCCAATCCATCTCCTTGGTTCATGCTGACTACCAAGCAAAGAGGCATTGGGTCCCATTTTTAGAGTCTTTGGTATGACTCGACAAGGAATCGAACCCCCAACCTTCCAATCTCAGGGCGGACACTTGGCAGTCCACTCACCTGGTGTCCACGGTCTGAATCCCTGATTAGGAGCACAGGATGAACCCCCCCAGGTCTGTGTTGAGAGAGGGCCTCTAGGGAAAGATGGGAGGGATATTCTCTGTCTGTGGCACATTATTTGAAGGCTACCTACAACTACATAACACATGTATAACCCATAACACATTCATAAGCAGTGTCAATGTCAACAAACTCGTTATTAAATGATGATGTGCTTATGTATGGTTATCAAGGTGTTATGGGATCCTTATGTAGGTGGCTAGGTGTCCTACCAACTGTGTTACAAAAGAGTCTAATATGGAAAAATATAAGCAACAGCTCAGATATTCAACTTCTGCCTGTATATTCAGGGGCATCAAATGGGCACTTTGCTACGTTCAGTAGAGCACGAGATATAGTCTAGTGTCATGCAGATTGAAATAGAAACTAACGTGCGTGTCATTATTGGACAAGTTCAGGTTGAAATCCGTTTCAAAACGTTTTAGTTTAGTAGAGGTTATCCCTCCGCCAATCCCAACGCAAACCAACGACCCAGCACTATCAGAATACTCTCACACCAACTCCAGTGGCTTTTCATGAGTAGCCGCTATAGCCAATGGAAGTAGCCTAGCCTACAACCAACACAGAGACTCGACTATCAACAAAAACTTGCAAAACACACACATTGGAATAGCCTCTCGCGGTCCTCACACATTTCGATCAGTAAAACTCGGCTCGTACCGAAAAGATCGCAAATCAGATATAACGCACACGTATCCTACCTTTTCTTTTCTCCCTTTCGCTCTTTTTTTGTATTTCCCCTCGCGTCCTCCGTCACGACCGGTCGTTCAGCTCCAAATATCACACGCGATAGATAGAATCCTAAAGGGCTTTCGCTCTCCGGTTCTGCCAGAGAAGAACATACCGTGACTTGGTGTTGTCTGTGGAGCGAGAGAAGAACAGAACGTGACTCGGTGTTGTCGGTGGAGCGAGAAAAGAACAGAACGTGACTCGGTGTTGTCGGTGGAGCGAGCAGAGCGTCAGCAGCGTCTCCACTGGGGCTCGAGCTACTTGGTGTGTGTCAGTTTGAGAGAGAGAGAGGAGGAGAGAGAGAGACAGGGTGACAGCTCCTGGAGTGAATGAGCAGCGTGCGGGGGTTCCCGTGAGCAAACTGAGGCGGGAATTTATATCTATATATTTTATATATATATATATATCTATTTTAAAAAATCGTTTACCTTTATATAACCAGGTAGGCCAATTGAGAACAAGTTCTCATTTACAACTGGCAAGGATAAAGCAAATCAGTGCACAAAAACAACAACACAGAGATACACTTGGGATAAACAAACTTACAGTCAATAACACAATAGAAAGTCTATATACAGTGTGTGCAAATGTCACGACTTCGGCCGAAGTTGGTCCCTCTCCTTCTTCGGGCGGCGGTCGACGTCACCGGCTTTCTCGCCACCATAGATCCATGTTTCGTTTTGTTTTGTCTTGATCATACACACCTGGTTTCCATTCCATTAATTATGTTCCTTATTTAACCCTCTGATTTCCCTCTCTGTTTTGTGCGTTATTGTTTGTCATGTGGGTTCTCATTGTTCGTGCACCCTCACAGCTCCCACAACAACCCACCCAAAGATCCACACTTCCTACATCAGAATCCAGTGGGATTTGACACTCCCGGGAGCATGTGATGGAACTGCTGCCAGGTGCTCCTACTCCAGCTGGAGCTCTACCTGGCAGCTGTTCAGCCAGCCCCCTCAGGACACGAGAGAGTGAGCGCCCTCATCTCTTGTCTGACTGGAAAAGCACTGGTCTGGGCCAACGCCATCTGGGGAAGAGAAGGCGTTGGACAATTACGAAGGTTTCACCCTCCGCTTCCGGGCGGTTTTCGATCATCCACCTGAGGGGAGAGCGGCAGGGGAAAGCTTGTTCCATTTATGACAAGGGATGAGGAGCGCTCACTCTGGCCTCCGGCGCAGGATGGAATGAGCGGGCCCTGCTCAACCACTACAGGTGTAGTTTAGGCGAGGACATTCGTAGCGAGTTAGCCTGCAGGGACACCACCCTTAATCTGGACCAGCTGGTGGACCTATCCATCTGGCTGGATAACCTGTTGGCCTCCCGCGGCGGTCCACATCGGGGTCTGTTAGTTCCATCCCCCAGCACATCTGATCCTACCCCAATGGAGCTGGGAGGTACTGCTATGAGGGGGACCGGAGGGGGGACCGTTCCCTACACCAACTGTGGCCGCAGAGGACACTGCTGGTCAGTGCTGGAGAGGTTTCCCAGGTAATCGAGGTGGCAGGCGGAGCACTAGTGAATCATCTCAGGTGAGTAGGCACACCTCACCCAGAGCCCCCTGTTGCACACGTGGTTGTATGTTGCCTTTCTTGAGTTGTCCCAGCCTTCCCAGCATAAGGCGCTAGTAGATTCAGGCACAGCTGGGAACTTTATTGACCGTACCTTTGCACTTAGTTTAGGGATTCCTAGTGTTCCTGTTGATGTCCCCTTCCCTGTACATGCCTTAGTCGTCCATTGGGGTCATGGCTAATCAGGGAGGTCACAGCTCCACTCCATATGATAATGCAGGAGAATCATGAGGAGAAAATTAGTCTCTTTCTGATCGACTCTCCTGCGTTTCCTGTTGTGTTGGGCCTTCCCTGGTTGGCCTCATGATCCTATTATTTTGTGGCAACAGAGGGCTCAAGGGATGGTCTCGTCGGTGCTCAGGGAGGTGTGTAGGTGTTTCCTTAGGTGCAACTATGGTGGAGAGTCCAAACCAGTTCTCCACCATGCACATTCCCCCCGAAATGTGCCGATTTGGCACTCGCCTTATGTAAAAGGGCGACTCAATTACCACCCCATTGACGGGGGATTGTGCGATAAATCTCCTGGTAGACGCAGCACTTCACAGGAGTCACATGTATCCT
Organism: Oncorhynchus tshawytscha; assembly: GCF_018296145.1. NCBI lineage: Eukaryota > Metazoa > Chordata > Actinopteri > Salmoniformes > Salmonidae > Oncorhynchus > Oncorhynchus tshawytscha. The sequence goes on from NW_024609815.1 coordinate 100,060, forward strand.
CTGTCACAGGAGACGGTGGCTATGGAAACATATGTCACCGAATCTCTGGGACAGGGATACATTCGGCTTTCCATCTTACCTGTCTCCTCGAGTTAAATTTTTGTGAAGGATGGAGGTTTGCGCCAGTGTATTGACTATCAAGGTTTGAATCAGATCACAATTAAAAATACAGTTACTACCTCTCATAGCCGGTATGACAGAGTCATTGCACGGGGTGCGCTTTTTCACAAAATTGGACCTCGGGAGCGCTTACATCCTGGTGCGTGTCAAGGGAGGGGATGAGTGGAAGACAGCATTTAGCACTACTTCTGGGCACTATCTCGTCATGCCGTACGGGTTAATGAATGCTCCATCAGTCTTCCAATCATTTGTAGACCAGATTTTCAGGGACCTGCATGGGAAGGGTGTAGTGGTGTGTGTGTATATAAATGACATTCTAATGTACTCCACTACTCGCGTCGAGCATGTGTCTCTGGTGCGCAAGGTGCTAGGTCGACTGTTGGAGCATGACCTGTATGTCAAGGCTGAGAAATGTCTGTTCTTCCAACAGTCCATCTCCTTCCTAGGGTACCGCTTTTCAGCGTCAGGGGTGGAGATGGAGAATGACCGCATTGCAGCCGTGCGTAATTGGCCCGACTCCCACCACGGTAAAGGAGGTGCAGTGGTTCTTCGGGTTTGCTAACTACTACCAGAGGTTTATTCTGGGTTTCGGTCAGGTAGTGGCTCCCATTACCTCCTTGCTTAAGGGGGGACCACAGCGGAGGCTGACAGGGCTTTTTGTCAACTGAAGGCTCTGTTAACCTCTGCTCCCATGCTGGCTCATCCTGGTCCCTCTTTAGCGCTTTATTTTTGAAGAGGCTCAGCCCGGCGGCGCGAAACTATGATGTGGGGGAGCTGTTAGCTGTTGTCAGGACTCCGAAAGCGTGGAGACATTGGCTTGAGGGGGCTAAACACCCTTTCCTCATCTGGACTGACCACCGTAATCTAGAATACATTCGGGCAGCTAGGAGACTGAACCATTGCTAGGCGAGGTGGGCCATGTTTTTCACCCGCTTTGTTTTCACTCTATCCTACAGACCAGGTTCCCAGAATCTTAAGGCAGACGCACTGTCCCGGATGTATGACACGGAGGAGCGGTCCGCAGAGCCCACTCCCATAATTCCTGCTTGTTGCCTGGTGGTATGGGAGGTGGACGCGGACATCGAGCGGGCATCACGTGCAGAGCCCACTCCCCCACAGTGTCCAGTTGGGCGTCTGTACGTACCGTTTGATGTCCGTGATGGTTTGATCTGTTCGGCCCACATGTCATCCTGGCATCGGTCGGACAGTGCGCTGTCTTGCTGGGAAGTACTGGTGGCCCACTTTAGCGAAGGACATGAGGGTTTATGTTTCCTTCTGCTCGGTGTGCTCACAGTGCAAGGCACCCAGACACCTGCCCAGAGGGAAATTACAGCCTCTTCCCGTTCCACAACGTGACTGATCTTCCCCCGTCAGGGGGTAATACCACGATCCTGGTCGTTGTGGATCGGTTTTCTAAGTCCTGCCGTCTCCTTCCTTTGCCCGCTACTGCTGTACAGGCTGCCAAGGCCCTGTTCACCCACGTATTCCGGCACTACGGGGTGCCTGAGGATATAGTTTCTGATCGGGGTCCCCAATTCACGTCTGGAGGGCGTTTATGGAATGCCTGGGGGTCTCGGTTAGCCTCACCTCAGGTTTTCACCCCGAGAGTAACGGGCAGGTGGAGAGCGTAAACCAGGATGTGGGTAGGTTTCTGCTGTCCTATTGCCAGGACCGGCCGGGGGAGTGGTCGGTTTTCATCCCCTGGGCGGAGATGGCCCAAAACTCCCTTCGCCACTTTTCCACTAACCTATCCCCTTTCCAGTGTGTACTAGGGTATCAGCCGGTCCTGGCACCTTGGCATCAGAGCCAGATCGAGGCTCCTGCGGTGGATGAATGGTTTCGCCACTCGGAGGCGACATGGGATGCTGCTCATGTGCGTTTACAATGGGCCATCAGGTGGCAGAAGGCGAGTGCCGACCGCCACCGCAGTGAGGCCCCGGTGTATGCACCGGGGGATCGGATTTGGCTATCGACCCGAAATCTGCCCCTTCGCCTGCCCTGCCGGAAGCTGGGTCCGCGGTTTATGGGGCCATTTAAAGTCCTGAGGAGATTGAACGGGGTTTGTTATAGGTTACAACTTCCCCCTGATTACCGTATTAACACCTCGTTCCATGTCTCTCCTCTGGCTGGTCCGCTCCAGCAGTCTGAGATGCGGGAGGTTCCTCCGCCCCCTCTGGACATCGAGGGGGCCCCGGCGTATGCTGTGCGAGCCATCATGGACTCAAGACGTCAGGCAAGAGGGGTTCAGTACCTCGTGGAGTGGGAGGGGTACGGTCCGGAGGAGAGATGCTGGGTGTCGGTGGAGGACATCCTGGATCCATTACTGCAGGAATTTCACCTCCTCCATCCGGATTGCCCTGCGCCTCGTCCTCCGGGTCGTCGTGCGCCTCCGGGGGGGGGTACTGTCACGACTTCGGTCGAAGTTGGTCCCTCTCCTTCTTCGGGCGGCGTTTGGTGGTCGACGACACCGGCTTTCTCGACACCATCGATCCATGTTTCATTTTTGTTTTGTCTTGATCATACACACCTGGTTTCCATTCCTTTAATTATGTTCCTTATTTAACCCTCTGATTTCCCTCTCTGTTTTGTGCGTTATTGTTTGTGATGTGGGTTCTCGTTGTTCGTGCTTTGGATTGTTTGTTCCTTGTTGGAATCTTACCTGTTGAGTAAATTTTGGATTATTACTCAGAACTGTGTCCTGTGCCTGACTCTGCATTTTACCAATGTCCTCACAGCAATTGTAGTGAGGTAAGGCAATAAATAGGCTGTAGTGGGAAAATAATTACAATTTAGCATTAACCCTGGAGTGATAATGTGCAGATGATGAGCAAGTTGGGGTGCAAAAGAGCAAAACAATTTATAAATAACAATATGGGGATGACGTAGTTGGGTGTGCTATTTACAGATGGGCTGTGTACAGTGATCGGTAAGCTGCTCTGACAACTGATGTTTAAACTTAGTGAGGGAGATCTTCAGTGATTTTTGCAATTCTTTCCAGTCATTGGCAGCAGAGAAAAGGAAGGAAAGGTGGCCAAAGGAGGTGTTGGCTTTGGGGGTGACCAGTGAAATATACCTGCTGGAGCGTGTGCTACAGGTGGGTGCTGCTATGGTGAGCAGAGACGAGGTAGGGCTTTACCTAGCAAAGACTTATAGATGACCTGGAGCCAGTGGGTTTGGCGACAAATATGAAGTGAGGGCCAGCCAACGAGAGCATACAGGTCGCAGTGGTGGGTAGTGTATATGGGGCTTTGGTGACAAAACAGATGGCACTGTGAGACTACATCCAGTTTGCTGAATAGTGTTGGAGGCTATTTTATAGATGGCATCGCCGAAGTCAAGGATCGGTAGGATGGTCAGTTTTACGAGGGTACGTTTGGCAGCATGAGTGAAGGAGGCTTAGTTGCAAAATAGGAAGCCGATTCTAGCTTTAATTGTGGATAGGAGATGCTTAATGTGAGTCTGGAAGGAGGGAGTAGTCTAACCAGACACCTAGGTATTTGTAGTTGTCCACATATTTTAAGTCAGAACCATCCAGAGTAGTGATGCTGGACGGGCGGGCAGGTGCTGGCAGCGATCAGTTGAAGAGCATGCATTTAGTTTTACAAGCATTTAAGAGCATTTGGAGGCCACGGAAGAAGTGTTGTATGGCATTGAAGCCATATAACATATGGAGTGCCACGCATGCACACACACATTAGTGCATGTAATATACATATTGAGCTGTCAGTGAGTACCACTGAGTCAAAGCTCAGCGATTAGGGCAGGCTATATTCTCAGTAGGCCAGCCTAAATGTGTCTGTTAATGCTTACTTATAGGCTGTGTGTGATGTGCTTTTGTGTTGTGTTATTGTATTGAACTGTGTGTTGGTGTGTGTACAGCTGTGGGGCTATACATGAGCTATCGTTCAGCATCCTCTTTCTATTTAAGTTTCCTTAGGATCTCAAATCTATATTTGAATCTTATTATCCACCTGAAGTTAACATTTTTTTACACCTGACAGGCTCACATTATCTGTTGCTATGGGAACCAGTGAGGTATACACCTCTGTTACTATAGAAACCAGGGACCTCAAAGTTATATTAAATGTTAGCCAACAACTATATCTCAATACACATGCACACACACACACACCTTAGATCCTTCTCCCAATCCCTACTGGAATGTGGCTCCTATAACCGCATCAGTGATCACAAGGCGCATCACATCACATAAAGGGTGTGTGTATGTCAGTATGTGTGTATGGACAGTAACATGGTCTTCCCACGCTGCAGTAAAAATAGACTTTGAGGCTCAATTGGGGAAGCCAGTCTGATTTCAGAAGACTAGAGGAGATTTCAACACACGTAACAGAGGTGGTTCAGTGAGTAATGGTTGCGTGATAACCTAGCCTGACACCTGATGACTTGTGTTAGCTCCCCGCGGTAATAACTAGCGTACATAAGAGAGTAGGTCCCCCGTCCCTGCCTTGACCTGGTCTTAAACCAGGAACACTCTGCACAACAAGGTCCCTGGTCGTCTTCAACAAAAATAAACACACTGTACAGCTGACTGACTGATCTGTCAGAGTTATGCAGTACATTCACTGCCTTCCTGGGGTGTGTGTGTGTGTGTGTGTGTGTGTGTAAGCTCCTGCTGAAAGCAACAGATGCCAGAAATACAGCATCACTCACACAAACCTGCAGATGGGCAAGGACATCCAGGTCACAAACACACACACACACACATCTCTCTCTCTCTATCCTTTTTCTCTCGCTCCCTCTATCTGTCTCCCCTTTTTATTCTCTCGCTCCCTCTATCTGTCTCCCCTTTTTATTCTCTCGCTCCCTCTGTCTCCCCTTTTTATTCTCTCGCTCCCTCTGTCTCCCCTTTTTATTCTCTCGCTCCCTCTGTCTCCCTTTTTATTCTCTCGCTCCCTCTGTCTCCCCTTTTATTCTCTCGCTCCCTCTGTCTCCCCTTTTTATTCTCTCGCTCCCTCTGTCTCCCCTTTTTATTCTCTCGCTCCCTCTGTCTCCCCTTTTTATTCTCTCGCTCCCTCTGTCTCCCCTTTTTATTCTCTCGCTCCCTCTGTCTCCCCTTTTTATTCTCTCGCTCCCTCTGTCTCCCCTTTTTATTCTCTCGCTCCCTCTGTCTCCCTTTTTATTCTCTCGCTCCCTCTGTCTCCCCTTTTTATTCTCTCGCTCCCTCTGTCTCCCCTTTTTATTCTCTCGCTCCCTCTATCTGTCTCCCCTTTTTATTCTCTCGCTCGCTCCATCTGTCTCCCCTTTTTATTCTCTCGCTCGCTCCCTCTGTCTCCCCTTTTTATTCTCTGCTCGCTCCCTCTGTCTCCCCTTTTTATTCTCTCGCTCGCTCCCTCTGTCTCCCCTTTTTATTCTCTCTCGCTCCCTCTGTCTCCCCTTTTTATTCTCTCGCTCGCTCCCTCTGTCTGTCTCCCCTTTTTATTCTCTCGCTCGCTCCCTCTGTCTGTCTCCCCTTTTTATTCTCTCGCTCGCTCCCCTGTCTGTCTCCCCTTTTTATTCTCTCACTCGCTCCCTCTGTCTGTCTCCCCTTTTTATTCTCTCGCTCGCTCCCTCTGTCTCCCCTTTTTATTCTCTCGCTCGCTCCTCTGTCTGTCTCCCCTTTTTATTCTCTTCGCTCCCTCTGTCTCCCCTTTTTATTCTCTCGCTCGCTCCCTCTGTCTCCCCTTTTTATTCTCTTGCCCCTTTATGTTTTGGTCAGTTAATTAATTTGTTTGTTAGTTAATTTGTGATTTAGTTTGTTACATTAGTTCACTGCTTATCGTTATTGCTGTACCTGAACATTCATACCAATAAAGTTGAGTTGAATTGAACTGAGGATATTTCTGCTTCCTTAGCCCCAACAACAGCTGCCTCTCACCAGCTAACAGCTGGGGGGGGAGGGGAGGAGAGTGAGGGGAATGAGCGTGAAGGCAAGGGAGAGAGAGGGAGAGGGTGTGAAACTAGATTTAACAGCCTACCTGTGGGCTTTGGTTTGTGGGGCGCATAACTGCAGGGGTATCTTTTGTATTTTTTTTTACAAAAAGTAGTGCACTGGGCCTTTAATAGTATTAGTGGACGAATATAGACATCTGTAGCTTGGGGGGGGGGGAGATATTTCAGCATCTCCGCTTTAGCAAAAAAGGTAGATGTATAATTAAGAACAGTATCTTATAGGTTTTAATAGTTGGAATTGTAAGAGTCGTTGCCCTGTTCCTTCCTCTGCGATTGTTCTTCTAATGGCATCCAGAAAGAACAAACATCTACATCAAAAGGTGCAAAGTTATGGGCAAAGACACAAAACATCCACATCAAATCAAATAAAACAACCACATTTTGTGCTGTAAAAATGTACCATCCTTACAAAGCACTGAATGTAAATGTACTTTACATCTTTTACAAGTTTTGTACTTTACATTTAACTAGGCAAGTCAGTTCAGATCAAATTCTTATTTACAACAACAGCCTACTGGGAAACAATGGGTTAACTGCCTTGTTCACGAGCATAAAAACAGATTTGAACTTTGTCAGCTTAGGGATTTGATCCAGCTGCTCTAACCACTAGGCTACCTGCCACCCCAAAGAAAAACTATGAAGAAAGACAATGCAGAATAAAGTAATTGAGTACATTGAGACATCAAGTGGTTTGTGATGCTGTGATGTGGCTCAGTTGGTAGTGCATGGTGCTTGCCAATGCTAGGGTTATGGGTTTGATTCCCATGGGGGACCAGTATGAAAATATATGTGCTTCCTACTGTAAATTGCTCTGGATAAAAGCATCTACTGAAAAGTCATTAATAGCTAGACCATTTCAGTTTTCACATAGAAATAAATTGCATTTGCAATGTATACTGAACAAAAATATTAACACAACATGTAAAGTGTTGGTCCCATGTTGCATGAGAAGAAATAAAAGATCCCAGAAATGTTCCATATGCACTAAAAGCTTGTTTTGCTCAAATTTTGTACACAAATTTGTTTACATCCCTGTTAGTGATCATTTCTCTTTTGCAAAGATAATCCATCCACCTGACAGGTGTGGCATATCAATTAGCTGGGGACAATAAAAGGCAACACTAAAGTGTCCGGTTTTGTCACACAACGTAATGCCGCAGATATCTGAAGTTTTGCCACAGCAATGCCGCAGATATCTGAAGTTTTCCTGCAGTCAGCAATTGGCATGCTGACTGCAGGAATGTCCACCAGAGCTGTTGCCAGAGAATGTGATTTCTCTACCATAAGCCACCTCACACGTAATTTTAGAGAATTTGTCAGTACGTCCAACCGGCCTCACCACAGCAGACTACATGACCACAGACCACACTCCAGCCCAGGGCCTCCACATCCGGCTTCTTCACCTGCGGGATCGTCTGAGACCATTTCTGTCTGTAATAAAGCCCTTTTGTGGGGAAAAACACATTTTGATTGGCTGGGCCAGGCCCACCCATGGCTGCACCCCTGCCCATTAATTTGAAATCCATAGATTAGGGGCTAATTTATTTATTTCAATTGACTGGTTTCTTTATATGAACTGTAACTCCGTAAAATCGTTGAAATGGTTGCATGTTGGGTTTATATATATATATTCTGTATATTTCAAGAAACCTACAGTACCAGTCAAATGTTTGGACACACCTACTGTGGCTGCTTTGCGTGATGTATTGTTGTCTCTACCTTGTTGATGTCACGTCCTGACCTTAGTTCCTTTTTTATGTCTCTATTTTAGGTTGGTCAGGGCGTGAGTTGGGGTGGGCATTCTACGTTTGTATTTCTATGTGTTTGGCCTGATATGGTTCCCAATCAGAGGCAGCTGTCAATCGTTGTCTCTGATTGAGAACCATACTTAGGCAGCCTGGTTTCACCCTTGAGTTGTGGGTAGTTGTTTTCTGTCTCTGTACCAGACATGACTGTTTCATTTGTGCTGTTCTTTTTGTTCTAGTGTTCAGTGTAATTAAAAGATCATCAACACGTACCACCTTGGTCCTCTCCTTCTTCCACTAACGACAAATGTTACAGTTGCCCTTTTTGCTGTTGTCTGTGCCCAATAATGTTTGTACAATGTTTTGTGCTGCTACCATGTTGTTGTTGTGTTGCTATCATGCTGTGTTGTCATGTGTTGCTGCCATGCTATGTTGTTGTCTAAGGTCTCTCTTCATGTAGTGTTGTCTCTCTTGTCGTGATGTGTGTTTTGTCCTATTTATGTTATTTTATTTTTATTTTTTAATCACAGCCCCCGTCCCCGCAGGAGGTCTTTTGCCTTTTGTTAGGCTGTCATTGTAAATAAGAATTTGTTCTTAACTGACTTGCCTAGTTAAATAAAAATAAATACTAATTCAAGAGGTTTTTCTTTATACTATTTTCTACATTGTAGAATACTAGTGAAGACATCAAAACCATGAAATAACACATATGGAATCATCTAGTAACCAGAAAAGTGTTAAACAAATCAAAATGTATTTTATATTTGAGATTCTTCAAAGTAGCCACCCTTTGCCTTGATAGCTTTGCATGCTCTTGGCATAATCTCAACCAGCTTCATGAGGTAGTCACCCGGAATGCATTTCAATTAACAGATGTGCCTTGTTAAAAGTTATTTTGTGGAATTTCTTTCCTCCTTAATGCATTTGGTAAACAGAAGATAGCCCTATTTGGTAAAAGACCAAGTCCTTATGGCAAGAACATCCCAAATAAGCAAAGAGAAACGACAGTCCATCATTACTTTAAGACATGAAGGTCAGTCAAAACTGAAAATGTCAAGAACTTTGCAGTCGCAAAAACCATCAAGCGCTATGATGAAAATGGCTCTCATGAGGACCGCCACAGGAAAGGAAGACCCAGAATTACCTCTGCTGCAGAGGATAAGTTCATTAGAGTTGCCAGCCTCAGAAATTGCCACCCAAATAAATGCTTCACAGAGTTCAAAATAGCAGACACAACTCAACATCAACTGTTCAGAGGAGACTGTGTGAATCAGGCCTTCATAGTCAAACTGCTGTAAAGAAACCACTACTAAAGGACACCAATAATAAGAAGAGACTTGCTTGGGCCTAGAAACACAAGCAATGGACATTAGACCAGTGGAAATCTGTTCTTTGGTTTGATGAGTCCATATTTGAGATTTTTGGTTCCAACCACCGTGTCTTTGTGAGACGCAGAGTAGGTGAACAGATGAGCTCTGCATGTGTGGTTCTCACTGTGAAGCATGGAAGAGGTGGTCTGATGCTGCTTTGCTGGTGATACTGTCAGTGATTTGTTTAGAATTCAAGGCACACTTAACCAGCATGGCTACCACAGCATTCTGCAGCGATACACCATCCCATCTGGTTTGCGCTTAGTGGGACAATGATTTGTTTTTCAACAGGACAATGACCTAACACACCTCCAGGCTGTGTAAGGGATATTTGACCAAGAAGGAGAGAGATGGAGTGCTGCATCAGATGACCTGGCCTCCACAATCACCCGACCTCAACCCAATTGAGATGGTTTGGGATGAGTTGGATATCAGAGTGAAGGAAAATCAGCCAACAAGTGCTCAGCATATGTGGGAACTCCTTCAAGACTGTTGGAAAAGCATTCCAGGTGAAGCTGGTTAGGAGAATGCCAAGAGTGTGCAAATTTGTCATCAAGGCAAAGGGTGGCTACTTTGAAGAATCTCAAATATAAAATATATTTTGATTTGTTTAACACTTTATTGATTACTACATGACTCCATGTGTATTAAAAAAAGTATAAATAAAGAAAAACCAATGAATGAGTAGGTGTCCAAACTTTTGACTGGTACTGTATATCAAGCGTTATCAGATTAACTGTTTTGTACAGATAATTATCAGACTCAAGTTTGAAATGCTGGTAAACACTCAAATACATTATTTGTTATTCAACAAAAGTAGTGCACTGGGCCTTTACTAGTCCTGTATTAGTAGACCAATTCAGAATGGGCAAAAAATCTAATCGCAGCACCCCCTCCCCCAAAAGACTTCCCACAGCTATGGGGGGAACGAGGGAACAGAACATAAGGATCACATCAATGATCAGAGAGGCTCATGGGAGAAAAATGGGGCGTCGGCTATGGTGAGAAGAAGTTTGAAGTCAAGACAGACAAAAGAAGATGTGTGAGTGTGTGTTTGTGTGACCACCAGTAGAACAGTAGAAGACAGCCCTCTTTGTGTTCCAAAGTTCAAGGCTAAGATTCTGACTCATAGAAAGCAGCTCTCTGACCCTTGATGCCTAACCCAAACCTCTCTCTACCAGCCTGATTTCTATCCTAGTGGCCTGCCCTATTCCCTCCCTACCCCTTCCCTCTGGCCCTAACCCTTTTATGTTTGAAAGTCTGTAAATGTGGAAGAAATATAATAGAAGCCTTACATTATCACTACACTGTTTGGGAGTTTGAGTAGATTTATTTTCAATGTTTGAATGTTGACTCAGATTTGCTAACAGGTGTGTGGATGAGCGTGGCTTTCTCTTTCTGCCCCAAGCACATTATTACAAGATCATTACAGAGTTATACTGTAGTAATCAGTCTGTGTGTGTGTGTGTGCGTAGTCGGTGATGTCACCCATGTCTTCCAGATGGCTGTCGAGACACACATTTTCTCCCCTGGAGAAATTTAGCAAATCCACTCAATTCCCTCTCTCCATTTTCCCTTCCTCCCCTTCTTTCATTCCCTCTTCCCTCTCTTGTTTTGTCGTCTCTTGGTATTGGGTGGGTGTGAGGCATTGGGGGCAGACTGACTGCCTCTGGCTGACTGGAATTACAGTAAATAAGTTAACATGAGTAAATGACACGTTTTTCCATTTTAGCATTTCTCTCTGTCACACACACTGAGGTGCTGGTTACAGTAATCTAGCAGGAATAAATGCATGAGACAGAAATGCGTTTCCATTCCAGTCAGCCTCTGGCTCACAACTCAACCCTTTGGTCCGCCACAGAAGACAGAGAAGCTAGCCTCCGGGTTGGGAACAAGACACACACACACTCACACATAGAATACTGAGTAGCTAGTTTCAAGTGGTTGAGCAAGAGACACATACATAAATACACACGAGGGGGAGAGAGCAAGTTCACACTTCTGGGAGAGAAAGTAAGCACACCCATCTTCCATAATCTGACACGGTCTAGTGCTGCTGGTCCGCACGCACACACAGACGGACGGACGGACGTGTATTGGAAAATGAGGGGGAGATTTCTGATCTTAAATTCTATTCTGCTGTTTGTTTACATTTCCAGGAGGGTCTCCAGGGGACGAGATACAGCGTGGGAAGAGAGAGAGAGATGGAGGGAGGGAGGGAGGGAGGGAGGGAGGGAGGGATAGAATTGAGGGACAGAGACCATTAAAATACTATTAAATACTATACTATTATAGTTCTGGCCGAATGAAATCAAAGTTTATTGGTTGCATACACAGATTTGCAGGTGTTATAGCAGGTGCAGTGAAATGCTTATGTTTCTATCTCCAACAGGGCAGTAGAATGTCTCACAAATACAATACAAATACACAAATAATACATACATTGAAAGAAGAAATTGAGAAATGACAGAATGGGTCCAATCAGCAACCCAGAGTAGATATATTACAGTGAGCATGTGTGACAATCCAGAATATAAATATGTGGTGTGTGTGTATAGATAGTATATAATTTAAAAAGACAATGGTATGTACAGTAGGAGGTATATTAGGATAGGTATATTACAATAGATACATACACGGTGAGTAAACAACAGTATATAAACAGAATATGAGGGGCCAGCGTTCAATGACTATCTATATACATGAGGCATTTGTCTCAAGGTGCAGGGCAGAGCACCAGGCAGGTAGCTGGCTAGTGACAGTGTCTAAGGCGCAGGCCAGGGTACCTGCTAGTGACGGCTGTTCAGCAGTCTGATGACCTGGAGATAGAAGCTTTTTTTCATTTGGTCAGGACTCAGGACTCATGGTTAGGAAAACCCCAAGCTGTAACTGTCTTGTGGTTCAGTGGCTGAACAATCTTCTGGCCACTGACGACCCTTGCTGTCCTAATGTGAAATCTAACCGTGCCCGTACAGACCACACCATGTTTAAATTATGAGACCAATAGCGTCACCTACTGGTCATACTAGTCAACTGCAGTCGCGACCGAAAAACGTAGTTTCCCAACCTACCATTCGCTGTAGGCTCACACACTGGGGTAGTTAAGGGATTTGGGAGTGAGGTGTTGTTAGCTTTATGATTCAGACTTTTCCAGCATTACAGTACCAGTCAAAAATTTGGACACACCTACTCATTCCAGGGGTTTTCTTTATTTTTACTATTTTCTACATTGTAGAATAATAGTGAAGACATCAAAACAATGAAATAACACAAGTGAAATCATGTAGTAACCAAAAAAGTGTGAAACAAATCAAAATGTATTTTATATTTGAGATTCTTCAAAGTAGCCACCCTTTGAGTTGATGACAGCGTTGCACACTCTTTAAATTCTCCCAACCAGTTTCATGAAGTGGTCACCTGGAATGCATTTCAATTAACAGGTGTGCCTTGTTAAAAGTTCATTTGTGGAATTTCTTTACTTCTTAATGCGTTTGAGCCAATCAGTTGTGTAGTGATAAGGTAGGGTTGGTATCCAGAACATAGCCCTATTTGGTAAAAGACCAAGTCCATATTATGATAAGAACAGATCAAATAAGCAAAGAGAAATGACAGTCCATCATTACTTTAAGACATGAATGTCGGTCAAAACGGAAAATCTCAAGAAACGTTTATTCAAGTGCAGTCGCAAAAACCACCAAGCGCTATGATGAAACTGGCTCTCATGAGGACCGCCACAGGAAAGGAAGACCCAGATTTACCTCTGCTGCAGAGGATAAGTTCATTAGAGTTAACTGCACCTCAGACTGCAGCCCAAATAATGCTTCACAGAGTTAAAGTAACAGACACATCTCAACATCAACTGTTCAGAAGAGACTGGGTGAATCAGGCCTTCATGGTCAAATTGCTGCAAATAAACCACTACTAAAATACACCAATAAGAAGAAGACACTTGCTTGGGCCATGAAACATGAGCAATGGACATTAGACCAGTGGAAATCTGTGCTTAGGTCTGATGAGTCCATATTTGAGATTTTGGTTCCAACCACCTTGTCTTTGTGAGACGCAGAGTAGGTGAACAGATGATCTCTGCATGTGTGGTTCCCAAAGTGAAGCATGGAGGAGGTGTGATGGTGTGGGGGTGCTTTGCTGTTGACACTGTCTGTGATTTACTTAGAATTCAAGGTACACTTAACCAGCATGGCTACCACAGAATTCTGCAGCGACACGCCATCCCATCTGGTTTGCACTTCGTGGGACAATCATTTGTTTTTCAGGACAATGACCCAGAACACACCTCCGGGCTGTTTCAGGGCAATTTGACCAAGGACAGAGATGGTGCTGCATCAGATGACCTGGCCTCCACAATCACCCGACCTTAACCTAATTGAGATGGTTTGGGATGAGTTGTACCGCAGAGTGAAGGAAAAGCAGCCAACAAGTGCTCAGCATATGTGGGAACTCCTTCAAGACTGTTGGAAAAGCATTCCAGGTGAAGCTGGTTGAGAGAATGCCAAGAGTGTGCAAAGCTGTCATCAAGGCAAAGGGTGGCTACTTTGAAGAATCTTAAATCTAAAATATATTTTGATTTGTTCATCACTTTTTTGGTTAATACATGATTCCATATGTCTTTTTTCATAGTTTATACAAATAAATAAAAATAAAAGTAACAAATAATTAAAGAGCAGCAGTAAAATAACAATGGCAAGACTATATACAGGGGGTACCGGTTCAGAGGCAATGTGTGGGGGCACCGGTTAGTCAAGGTAAATGAGGTAGTATGTACATGTAGGTAGAGTTATTAAAATTACTATGTATAGATAATAAACAGAGAGTAGCAGCAGCGTAAAAGGGGGGCAATTCAAATAATCTGGGTAGCCAATTGATTAGATGTTCAGGAGTCTTGTGGCTTGGGGGTAGAAGCTGTTTAGAAGCCTCTTGGACCTAGACTTGGCCCTCTGGTACCACCTGCCTTGCAGTAGTGTAGAGAACAGTCTATGGACTAGGGTGGCTGGAGTCTTTGACATTTTTTAGGGCCTTCTTCTGACACAGCCTGGTATAGAGGCCCTAGATGGCAGAAAGCTTGGCCCCAGTGATGTACTGGGCCGTACGCACTACCCTCTGTAGTGCCTTGTGGTTGGAGGCCGAGCAGTTGCAAGATCAGGCAGTGATGCAACCTGTCACGATGCTCTCGATGGTGCAGCTGTAAAACCTTTTGAGGATCTGAGGACCCATGCCAAATCTTTTCCGTCTCTGTTCACGACTGTCTTGGTGTGCTTGGACCACTGTTGTGTCATCGGCAAACTTAATAATGGTGTTGGAGTCGTGCCTGGCCGCGTAGTCATGAGTGAACAAGGTGTACAGGAGGGAACTGAGCACGCACCCCTGAGGGGCCCCTGTGATGAGGATCAGCATGGCGGATGTGTTGTTACCTACCCGTACTACCTGGGAGCGGCCCGTCAGGAAGTCCAGGATCCAGTTGCAGAGGGAGGTCATTAGTCCCAGGGTCCTCAGCTTAGTGATGAGCTTTGAGGGCACTATGGTGTTAAACACTGAGCTGTAGTCAGTGAATAGCATTTTCACATAGTTGTTCCTTTTGTCCAGGTGTGAAAGGGCAGTGTTGAGTGCAATAGAGATTGCATCATCTGTGGATCTTTTGGTGGAATTTGCAAATTGGAGTGGGACTAGGCTTTCTGGGATAATGGTGTTGATGTGAGCCATGACCAGCCTTTCAAAGCATTTCATGGCTTCAGACGTGGGTGCTACGGGTTACCTTAGTGTTCTTGGGCACAGGGACTATGGGGGTCTGCTTGAAACATGTTGGTATTATAGACTCACAGACTCAGTCACAGACAGGTTGAAAATGTCAGTGAAGACACTTGCCAGTTGGTCAGCACAAGCTCGGAGTACACGTTCTGGTCATCCGTCTGGCCCTGCGGCCTTGTGAATGTTGACCTGTTTAAAGGTCTTACTCACATAGGCTGCTGCAGAGAGCGTGATCACACAGCCGTCCAGAACAGCTGATGCTCTCATGCAAGTTTCCGTGTTCCTCAAAGAGAGCATAGAACTTATTTAGCTTGTCTGGTAGGCTTGTGTCACTGGGCAGGTCTCCTCCATGCTTCCCTTTGTATTCTGTAATAGTTTGCAAGCCCTGCAAGCCCGGTGTAGTACGATTCAAAGCTTTGCCTGTTTGATGGTTCGTCGGCGGTATAGCGAGATTTCCCTGAACTAATAACAGTTGGTTTTATTTATGAAAGTCCTTAGGGGTGGAAGCTATTTACCTTTTAATCATTTTTTTTCCCACTTAAAATAATATGAAATCATAGAAAATAGCCCAAGTTCAAAAATAGAAAAGGAATTGCCTTACATTTTATTGTTGAAGTCCCTGAACCAATCAAAGTTGGTTGAATTCATGCAAGTGATTTGGGGTGGAGGCTACTGAAGAAGCCATAGATTGGACTGGCCAGGTCTCTGAACCAGTTGTTTTTATATATGGGGTGGAAGTATTTACGTTTTTTGGAAGTATTTATCTGTAAAGTGAATGAAAATGAATTGATAAAGGCAAAAAAAGCTCAGCAAATTGCCGTGGAATTGAGAGCAATGTCATGTGATTTAGAAACTATTGCCACGTTTCATTACCATCCAAAAGTAGGCGTTGCAGTTTTAAGACGTTACCTCTGAGCGGAGGGGAGTAACGTTTTAGCTAAGAAAATACGACACCGAATATGCAAAATCAAGGGGTGTAACTTTTTCGATATCGATAACTGGTTCAGAATATGTAATTGATATAATTCTTACACGTTCCATTGAAGCGGTATTAACGAGAGAAGTCGGAATCTTTAATATAAAGCTAACTAAGTCTCATGTTAGGGAGATAGCTAACGTTAGTAATACTGGTGTTTTAAAGATGAAGTTGTCTTCTGTTGTAGTAACATTGCTATTAACGGTGGGTGTTTCTTATTACATCTATACACCGTTACCTGCTGCCATCGAGGAGCCTTTGAAACTGATGCTGCTGGACGCCTTATTCCGTGCTATGCTGCAAGTGGTAAGAAACAAGAAGAATGGCTATCAGCGAAATCATACTTTACATTGCGTTAGCTTGACAGTTCTTTAAATTAACGAGTAGTAGGCAATGCTTTCTCTATCACTCGACTAATGTATCGCATTCAGGTGCAGCAGGTTTAGGCCTATTGGTTTAAGACACTGAGTTGGAGGCTATACTAGCTAAATAGTTTTTATAATGCAGCTAACATGTGACGCGTTGTCAAGCTAGCTAGTTAGTCTGAACAAGTAGAACATGTGAACTGATTTGGTGATAGACATAAAACAATGCTTTACTGTGCTTTCTCCAGCCCTTGTGTGAAATCATATGTGGCTAATTGATTTGAATTAGCTAAATACAGCACGAGCTCTTTTACAGTCCTTGTGTGTGTGTGGCCCTTCACCTAGATTTCACACAGTCATGGGGTAAGTAGATTGCTAAAAGTGTCCTCTGGGAGCCCTATCCTGGCCAAGGATCTGTGCTGTCTTGCCAACTCCTATGGTGGTCATTGCCAAGGGTGTGACATTGACCATAGGAGTTAGTAGGACAGAACAAACACTCACTCTCAAGTCAAAGCCCTAGCCCCTAGAACAGGGTTAGCATACTAAACTACCAGGGATACTCCAGCTCTCTGACCTCATTCAAATGCCTCTCTCTCTCGCCCTCTCCATCTCCCCCCTATCTCTCTGTCCTTCTCTCCCAGGGTGACCTGTGCCAGTGTCTTGGTCTCAGTCACCACATCCCATGGATTCGGGGGACCATATCGGGGCTGGAGACCCTGGGGGAGATGGCGGGAGGGCAGAGAGGCGGGGTGAGGGTGAGTGACGTGGACTTTGACAGAGTCCCGGTGCGTGTGTACGAGCCCCCGGCCGCGGGGGGAGGAGAGGGGGGTCTGAGGAGGGCTGTGATGTTCTACCATGGAGGAGGATGGGCCCTGGGGGCCACAAGTAAGTGTGTGTTTACCAGCATAAACACATCTAGTTCATGATGTAACCCTGATGTAACCTTTGACTTGTCACTGTTTTCCTCTTTCTCTCCTCTACTCCCCCCCATCTCTCTCTTTCTCTCCTCTACTCCCCCATCTCTCTCTCTTTCTCTCCTCTACTCCCCCATCTCTCTCTTTCTCTCCTCTACTCCCCCATCTCTCTCTCTTTCTCTCCTCTACTCCCCCATCTCTCTTTCTCTCCTCTACTCCCCATCTCTCTTTCTCTCCTCTGCTCCCCCATCTCTCTCTCTTTCTCTCCTCTACTCCCCCATCTCTCTCTCTTTCTCTCCTCTACTCCCCCATCTCTCTCTCTTTCTCTCCTCTACTCCCCCTCTCTCTCTTTCTCTCCTCTACTCCCCCATCTCTTTCTCTCCTCTACTCCCCCATCTCTCTCTCTTTCTCTCCTCTACTCCCCCATCTCTCTCTCTCCTCTGCTCCCCCATCTCTCTCTCTTTCTCTCCTCTGCTCCCCATCTCTCTCTTTCTCTCCTCTGCTCCCCATCTCTCTCTCTTTCTCTCCTCTACTCCCCCATCTCTCTCTCTTTCTCTCCTCTACTCCCCCATCTCTCTCTCTTTCTCTCCTCTACTCCCCCATCTCTCTCTTTCTCTCCTCTACTCCCCCATCTCTCTCTCTTTCTCTCCTCTACTCCCCCATCTCCCTCTCTTTCTCTCCTCTACTCCCCCATCTCCCTCTCTTTCTCTCCTCTGCTCCCCCATCTCCCTCTCTTTCTCTCCTCTGCTCCCCCATCTCTCTCTTTCTCTCCTCTGCTCCCCCATCTCTCTTTCTCTCCTCTGCTCCCCCATCTCTCTCTTTCTCTCCTCTGCTCCCCCATCTCTCTCTTCTCTCCTCTGCTCCCCCATCTCTCTCTCTTTCTCTCCTCTGCTCCCCCATCTCTCTCTCTTTCTCTCCTCTGCTCCCCCATCTCTCTTTCTCTCCTCTGCTCCCCCATCTCTCTTTCTCTCCTCTACTCCCCACCTCTCTCCTTCTCTACTCTCCCCCACCTCTCTCCTTCTCTACTCCCCCCACCTCTCTCCTTCTCTACTCCCCCCCCACCTCTCTCCTTCTCTACTCCCCCCACCTCTCTCCTTCTCTACTCCCCCCACCTCTCTCCTTCTCTACTCCCCCACCTCTCTCCTTCTCTACTCCCCCTACTTCTCTCCTTCTCTACTTCCCCCTACCTCTCTCTTTCTCTACTCCCCCTACCTCTCTCTTTCTCTCCTTCTCTACCCACCCTAACTCCTTCTCTACTCACCCCACCTCTCTCTTCCCCCTCCCTGTCTTCCTCTCAGAGATGGGGAGCTATGATGTCTTGTGTAGGCAGATGTCTGATGAGCTGAATGCAGTGGTTGTGTCTGTAGAGTAAGTGTGTCATCTCTTTTCACACTGTATTAGCTTCAGTTGCACACACACACTCAATATGAATGTCTTGGGTTCTTATAATGCCATAGTAACAAGTTAAGGTTTGGACAAAATTGTTATAAGGATAAAGAAGTGTTTTGTAACTTTTACTGTGTGTGTGTGTGTGTGTGTGTGTGTGTGTGTGTGTGTGTGTGTGTGTGTGTGTGTGTGTGTGTGTGTGTGTGTGTGTGTGTGTGTGTGTGTGTGTGTGTGTGTGTGTGTGTGTGTAGTGTATCGTAGGTATCGTCTGGCTCCAGAAGTGCATTTCCCTGTGCAGTATGAGGACTGTCTGGCTGCGGCCAAGCACTTCCTTGAGCCGGGCATTCTGGGAAAGTTGTCTGTGGATCCACAGCGTGTGGCCGTGTCAGGCGACAGCGCTGGAGGAAACCTCGCTGCGGCTGTCGCACAGCAGGTACACACAAATACACACACACACACGTCTACACAGACACACTAACACACTCTCCCTGTCTTTACAGATCTCGGTAGATGACAGTGTGAGTGTGAAGTTCAGTGTTCAGGCGTTAATCTACCCAGTCCTCCAGGGTCTAGACCTCAACACTCCATCCCACCAACAGAACCACAACATACCCATCCTACACCGCTTTATAATGGCCAGGTACACACATGTACATGTTCACACACACACACACACAGTCACACACACACCTGTGTTAGTAACCCTCCTCTCTCTTTGTCCGTAGGTTCTGGCTGCTCTACCTGGGGGTTGATACCTCTCTCCATCCCCTCCTCTTGTCCCCCTCCTTCCTCCATCATCCCTCCATCCCTCCCTCCCTCCGCTCCCATCTCAACTGGACCAACCTTCTGCCAGCCAAACACATTAAGCATTACAAGCCTGTTGGCATGGAGATGGGGTCACAGGAGGTCATGGGGCAGGAGGGCAATCTTCTCCCGGTGTTGATGGATGTCCGAGCGGCGCCGCTGCTGGCGGAACAGGGGGTTCTGGGTAGAACGCCGCGAGCTTACATTCTAACGTGTGAGCACGATGTGCTCAGAGATGATGGGTTGATGTACACCAGGAGGCTACAGGACGCGGGCGTCATGGTTTCCAGCCATCACTATGACGATGGTTTCCACGGCGCCTTGAGTTTTGCACACTGGCCGTTTTTCTTCGATGTGGGGGAAAGAATGATCAGAGGATACATGGACTGGCTGCAGGAAAACCTCTAGTGTGTGTGTGTGTGTGTGTGTGTGCGTGCGTGCGTGCGTGTGCGTGTGCAACTGCAAACCCAAAGCCGCAGTCAGAATTTCAGACCAATGTTCAGGTTAGACAAGCAGATGTTTTAAGGCTTTTAAACTGGGTTCAACCTGATTGTTGACCTGGGTTAGAATGACTCTCTTACTGGGTTAAACTGGATCAAACTGGGTTGGACTGGTGTTTTAAACTGTGTTAGAATGTAAGAATATAACAGAGACACCGTTCCCTGATTTGTAGCTGTTTGCACTCTGGTGTGTGTGTGTGTGTGTGTGTGTGTGTCACAATATGTTTGGTTCCGTTAAACACACACACACGTTATCCTATCCCAGCTCTGCTCACCTGACCTGAACAATACATATGTGTTTTAAACATGCAGTCTGTTATCTGTCTGTCAAACTAATACACTAAAATAAACGTCCATCTAAGCCAATCAATGCGCAGTGTTAGAATGTAGTAATCTGGGTAATCTGATAACAGTCCTAGTTCTAGACTAGATTGGGTTAAATTATGTTATGTGCACAACTGGCTTATACATCAATGCAATCTATAAAGAATTGTGCCTCTATGGAAAAACCATGAAGACTCAAAAGGTAGGGTCATACAACAGGATCCCCTGGTGCTGTAAAAAGCAATAACACAACTTGAAAAACAAGTATGTTCTTTAGACAAGTTATGGAGTGAGGACTTCATCTACAACCAGACTGTATTTACACACTTCATCTGAGAACGCTGTGAGAGCTTGATTGTTTTCCACTGAACAGAATGATCTCAGTTGTCCCCAGTAACTGCTGCTGGGTGTCAGTACTTTATGTACAATTATGATTGTAATGGTTGCTAGATGTTTAACCCTCCAATAAATATGAATCAGTTTGAGTGTTTCTCTTGTTTTATACTGTAGGCTTACAGTGTTACACATACATACATACACACAGCCAGTACAATATACATACTTGAGTTTCGAAACGATTTCAACATATAGATGAGTGACACATGTATACTGCATAATACATTTAGCATGTTGCTTATTCTACCAATCCAATGATAGCTCTACAACAGTGTTTAGGTAAGGAGTTGTGGCTAGGAGGGAAGGGCGTCGGTCAGACCGACCAATCACAGAGGAGATGCCAAACCAACTTTCTGGGGAGTGTAGTTTGTATTTCCATGACATTCAGACCAAACATCAATCTACAACCCCTCAAGGTTGACCTATCATATACGGTTCTAAATATGTTGACACGTCAAGTCAACCCCCCTCCAGATCTACCTCGTTTTTGACTGGCCATTAAAAAAAAGAACGTCTGGTGATTGGCTCAATCGCGCGTCACTTTCCTACAGTGCCCACCCACCCTGGTACGTCAGTCAGACAGCAATGGCGGCCTTCGCTGTAGCACGGAGTAGCTGTGGTCTGCTTTCCGGACTAAAAGCTTCTTTTAAAACATTCGGACAGGTAAAACATGGCGTGGCTTCGGCAGCGGTTGCACAGTCCGAGCTGCAGCAACAGTCTCGGCGGTGGTATTCCGTTAGTCATCTCTCCGTCCAGGAGAGGATAGACAGAAAGAGAAATGCTGCGCTGATCGGAGGAGGTCAGAAGAGAATTGACGCGCAACACAAAAGGGTAAATAATCTGTGCATGCGCAAGTGTTTGCCTGTCTGTCGGTCCGTTTAACGTTTTGTCTGTGTAATGATCTTCTCCACAGGGGAAGCTGACAGCCAGAGAGAGAGTTGAGCTCCTGTTGGATAAAGACTCGTTTGTAGAGTGTGACATGTTTGTGGAACATCGCTGCTCTGACTTCGGCATGGAAGAGGACCACAACAAGGTAACACTTCACCATAGAGGTTCCTACGTTTTATCCAGCCTATGGACACAATGGAATACACTGATACATTTTTTAAAAATTGATTAGTCATCAACATGGTTTCAGCTTCCCACTCCCTCTAGTTCGCAGGGGACAGTGTGGTGACTGGACAGGGGAGGATCAACGGAAGGCTGGTGTACGTCTTCAGTCAGGTACACACACACACACACACACACACACACACACACACACATCAAAGTAGTTACCATTTATTTTCACAATAAATGTCTCTTGCTCTGTTTTAGGACTTCACAGTATTTGGAGGCAGTCTGTCTGGGGCTCACGCACAGAAGATCTGTAAGGTAGGAGGACGGGCTCACTCTCCAGGGCCTGGTGGTTCACACCACTCCTGCTTCTCATTCATTACTTCTAGTCACATCCCTTTGTCTGTAGATCATGGACCAGGCCATGATGGTGGGTGCTCCAGTCATTGGTCTAAACGACTCTGGCGGAGCCAGGATCCAAGAGGGGGTGGAGTCACTGGCTGGATACGCTGACATCTTCCTGGTAAGGGGGCGGGGCTTGATTCGACTGGTTACTGGGATGAGGATGACAGCAAAGAAATGACATCGCTTCTAAAATGTACTCTCCCGGTCTCTTTGTCTTTGTAGAGGAATGTGATGGCTTCAGGTGTGGTTCCTCAGATCTCTCTGATCATGGGTCCCTGTGCTGGAGGAGCTGTCTACTCTCCTGCCCTGACCGACTTCACCTTTATGGTCAAGGTAAGACACACACGGTATAGGAGAACCACAGGACCCTTCCTGCATAGATGCACTGTACAATTAATACAACTAACATGGGTTATATCCAGGTCTTTGATTTTGTGTGTGTGTGTGTAGGACACCTCATACCTGTTCATCACAGGTCCTGACGTAGTGAAGTCTGTCACCAATGAAGACGTCACTCAGGAGGAACTGGGAGGAGCTAAAACACACACCGCCGTGTCAGGCGTCGCTCACCGTGCATTTGAGAACGACATCGATGCTCTGCTCAACCTCCGAAACTTCTTCAACTTCCTTCCTCTTAGCAACCAGGACCCCGCCCCTGTTACCGAGTGCCACGACCCCAGGTAGCCAATCACAGAACTGAATATGTAATCCATGGGAAGGGCCTTTGGAGGATGTTTGATCTCATCCCTTCTCCTCTCCAGTGATAGACTGGTTCCTGGTCTGGACACCATTGTTCCCTTTGAGACCACTAAAGCCTACGACATGCTGGACATCATCCAGGGGGTAGGACACACACACACACACACACACACACACACAGAGCCTGTTGTCTATTGATCTGTGGGTTTAACTTTAGATTGCGGACGAGAGGGAGTTCTTCGAGATCATGCCTAACTACGCTAAAAACATCGTAGTGGGATTCGCTCGCATGAACGGACGAACTGTTGGAATTGTAGGGAATCAACCTAAAGTAGCATCTGGTGAGTAGAAGAGTCGGATGGATTAGTGATGATGATGACGGTGGTGATGATGCTTCTCCTGTGTGTGTGTGCAGGTTGTCTGGACATTAACTCATCAGTGAAGGGAGCTCGCTTTGTTCGTTTCTGCGACGCTTTCAACATCCCCATCCTCACCTTCGTGGACGTGCCCGGCTTCCTGCCAGGTAGTCCGCAAGTCTGACTTTCCTCATGAATAATTGGCACGTCAACAAGTACATGTCTCAGTTGACTTCTTTCGCATAAATTGTGAAACCGTCGTACTGATTTTTTTTCAAACCAGAGGATTTCACCTTCCTCGCCGTTTCTCTCAGGTACGTCACAGGAGTATGGCGGTATCATCCGACACGGGGCCAAGCTACTGTTTGCCTTTGCTGAGGCCACAGTCCCCAAGATCACCATCATCACTAGGAAGGCCTACGGAGGAGCGTATGACGTAATGAGTTCCAAGCACCTGAGAGGAGATGTGAACTACGCCTGGCCGTCTGCAGAGGTGGCCGTGATGGGAGCCAAGGTAACGCAACACACACCTTCTGCACAAGACCAAGGTAACGCAACACACACCTTCTGCACAAGACCAAGGTAACGCAACACACACCTTCTGCACAAGACCAAGGTAACGCAACACACACCTTCTGCACAAGACCAAGGTAACGCAACACACACCTTCTGCACAAGACCAAGGTAACGCAACACACACCTTCTGCACAAGACCAAGGTAACGCAACACACACCTTCTGCACAAGACCAAGGTAACGCAACACACACCTTCTGCACAAGACCAAGGTAACGCAACACACACCTTCTGCACAAGACCAAGGTAACGCAACACACACCTTCTGCACAAGACCAAGGTAACGCAACACACACCTTCTGCACAAGACCAAGGTAAAGCAACACACACCTTCTGCACAAGACCAAGGTAAGCAACACACACCTTCTGCACAAGACCAAGGTAACGCAACACACACCTTCTGCACAAGACCAAGGTAACGCAACACACACCTTCTGCACAAGACCAAGGTAACGCAACACACACCTTCTGCACAAGACCAAGGTAACGCAACACACACCTTCTGCACAAGACCAAGGTAACGCAACACACACCTTCTGCACAAGACCAAGGTAACGCAACACACACCTTCTGCACAAGACCAAGGTAACGCAACACACACCTTCTGCACAAGACCAAGGTAACGCAACACACACCTTCTGCACAAGACCAAGGTAACGCAACACACACCTTCTGCACAAGACCAAGGTAACGCAACACACCTTCTACACAAGACCAAGGTAACGCAACACACACCTTCTACACAAGACCAAGGTAACGCAACACACACGCACCTTCACAATGTCAAAATGGGAGAAGGTCAGTGCTCACTTGAAAACATCCCCAACATGTCTGCCTCTCTAACATGTTCCCAGGGTGCTGTACAGATAATCTTCAGAGGGAAATCCAACCAGGCAGAGCAGGAGGCTGAATACGTAGAGAAGTTCGCCAACCCTTTCCCTGCCGCTGTCAGAGGTACTACACACACCATCCATTCCAACAAACATTACACCCACTCCCCCGTTGTAACCGTGTGTGTTTTAGGGTTCGTGGATGACATCATCGTGCCATCGACCACCCGGAAGAGGATCTGTAGGGATCTGGAGGTTCTGGCCTCCAAGAAACAGACCAACCCCTGGAAGAAACACGCCAACATCCCACTCTAACAGACATCTTCAACCACCCGACCTGTCTCTCACTTCACCTATAGCTTAGATCAGGGCTCTTCAGCCCTGTTCCTGGAGAGATACTGTCCTGTAGGTTTTTGCTCAAACCCCAATCTAGCCACCTGATTCTAGTAATTAGCTGGTTGATAAACAATCAGGTTAGTTACAACTGGGGTTGGATCAAAAACCTCCAGGAGGGTAGCTCTCCAGGAACAGGGTTGGAGAGACCTGGCTTAGATCAATTTATGTATCTAACCCTGTGGGACTTGTTTGGAAGAATCAGCACACCTGCCGTGAGTCCATAGACTAGTTTGTTAAATAAAAATGTCTCTGTGTCCGCGTGTGAGACAGAATGTTATATCCCAATGGCAGTTTGAACGTGTGTGATAATCAGCCAAGCACCCTGACTCATCCTAGTCACCAATGCTGGAAGAAGGACCCACTTGTCATAATTGACTAAAAGTAAAGATGCCTTAATAGAAAATGACTCAAGTAAAAGTGAAATTCACCTAGTAAATGTCTAAGTGTTTTTTTTTTAAAATGTAATTGCTAAAATATACTCAAGTATCAAAAGTATAACTTGCAAACTAGATGGCACCATTTTGTTTTTTCATATCCAGGAGCACACCAACGAAGAATGTGTTTAGTGAGTCTTCCAGATCAGAGGCAGTAAGGATGACCAGGGATGTTCTCTTGATAAATTTCCTGTCTTGCTAAGCATCGGAAATGTAATGAGTACTTTGGGTGTCAGGGAAAATGTACAGTACAGATACTGTTGTTTAGACTTTGTCCACATTGTTAAGTTACTGTCTTGGAGCTCTACGGAGAAGTCCTTTGACATACTGTGTGTGCCTGTCCAATCAAGTTATGGAAACGGTATGCACCTCAGCTCAATTTGAGTCTCATAGCAAAGGGTCTGAATACTTTGGTAAATGTGCAAAAATGTCAACCTGTTTTCACTTTGTCATTATGGGGTATTGTGAGAAACATTTAATGAAGTTTGGAAAAAGTCAAGGGGTCTGAATAATTTCAAAAGCACTGTATGGAGTCTATTCTTAGAACCAAAACACACACAATCCAAAATTAGATTACAGATTTTATTTATTTAAAAAAGATAAGTTCAACAAGTTCACAGGAAGAAAAAAAGTATTTTAGAAGGTTAAAGGGCAGGTGATGCCATCGCTACAGAAAGAACCAATCATCTCTGATATTTACAGAAGGGCAGCTTAACCAGCCAGCAGAAGAACAATAGGGGTGGGTCAAAGTGATAAGACAACCAATCAACTGTTGTGTAACTACAGCCACATAAGACTAGAGGGGTAATTCTCTGCTGATCTCATCCTTCATATGCACTGATCTGAAAAGAGCACAGGTGAAATGAATATGGTAGAAGGCTACTGGATATTAGCGGTTACCTGTCCAGGTCTTCCTCATCAGTGCAGATGGAGAGGAAGTCACTTTAGACTGAGTCTGCACGACGTCTACGGTCGCACTGGACACACCCTTATATGGCGCTTAACAGGCTGGGTATCCATGGCAACAGCCTGAGCAGTAGGGACTAATCAGATATAAGCATTTAGGCAACCGTTTGGCAACAAACAAGATACTTTTTCAGAAAGATAACTGTACAAATATCAGAACAAAAAACTTAAAACTTTGTACTAAAGCTACTGAAATTCAAAATATATTTATTTTTAAAACGTTTTTAAAAAGCTGCGATTCAACCGTGGGTGTGTCTGTCTGGAGCTGAGGGGGAGGGGCTTGGTTATGACGTCACAGCCTCTTGTATGGCCAATGAGAACTCTTCTAGGTGCATTTGCCAATAAAACTAAATAAAGGATATTCTCAACACTATCAAAGGGGAAGAGATAGTAAAGAGGGACGAGATAGTAAAGAGGGACGAGACAGGAGTGAGAGAGTAAAGAAATGAAAGAGTAAAGAATTATCACATTTAATATCAAGTTCCATCTGGGGGGATGGGAGGACTATACATGACGTCAGAAGTGGAACGAAACAACCATACAACTGTGTGGCATGGGGGACTGTATAGCCGGGCGCACAGGGCCACGAAAACCACAGAGCTAGTGGAGAGATTAGCCAAAACGCTAACAATAACAGGAAGTTAAAACAAGTCAGTGGGAACAAACAGGGGCCAAAGTTTACAATATTTTTTAAGAAATGTTGAACAATGTTTTGTACGATATTTTGTCCGATATTCTGTCCGGTTTGTAGCCAACACACCCACACGTCCACTGAACGATAAAAGATCTTCTCTATGTACGATAGATACTCTGTCCGATATTCTCAGGGTTGATCGGAATCCTTCGGCCGGCCAGTGAGTGGTTCTCTGGAAGGGATCCACTCCACACACACACAAAGCTGTCAACTGGCTGATCAGAGTTCGAGTGTGTGTGATAAAAGTTCTGACAGACAGTCTGATGTTTGATTGACAGCTCATCATGTCGAAGGCTCCTCCCCCTTTCAGGAAGGACTGGGAACACTGGATCAGAACATGGGCATGGTGAAACCCTGGGATAAAGAACAAAAGAGATGTCGTTAAATGACAGATATCATCACGGGATCCTGTTTTAGATGTCTTAGGGTCACACTGGTTTACCACTGCATGGCTGTGTGTGTGTTCTGCTTACCGACTCGTCCTCGATCATGGCTGCTGAGTCGAAGAAGTCTGGTCTGAGCTCCGCCCTCTCACGCCTGTTCCTGGAGGGAGGCTGGAACGACAGAACGCGAGAATCAACGAATGAAGTGATACACACTGGACGAATTACACAACAGAATCGACGACCGAAAAGACAATCAAACACGACAGACAGGAAGTGATGTCACAGCAACAGGAAGTGACGTCACTAACCAGGTCGATGACCATGGTGTCTTCGAACTCCTCGTTCATGTCCTCCAGTTGACCTCGCGATGACATCATGACGTCCTCAAAGATTGGCTCTGCGTCATCCTCCATCAGACCACGACTAGAGAGAGAGGTGGGGGGTCAGTAAATACACACACTAGACTAGAGAAAGAGGTGGGGGGTCAGTAAATACACACACTAGACTAGAGAAAGAGGTGGGGGGGGTCAGTACACACACACACACTAGACTAGAGAGAGGTGGGGGGTCAGTACATACACACACTAGACTAGAGAAAGAGGTGGGGGGTCAGTACACACACTAGACTAGAGAGAGAGGTGGGGAGGTCAGTACATACACACACTAGACTAGAGAGAGGTGGGGAGGGTCAGTAAATACACACACTAGACTAGAGAGAGAGGTGGGGGGTCAGTAAATACACACACACTAGACTAGAGAGAGTGGGGGGTCAGTAAATACACACACTAGACTAGAGAGAGGTGGGGAGGGTCAGTACATACACACCCTAGACTAGAGAGAGGTGGGGAGGGTCAGTAAATACACACACTAGACTAGAGAGAGAGGTGGGGGTCAGTACATACACACACACTAGACTAGAGAGAGGTGGGGGGTCAGTAAATACACACACTAGACTAGAGAGAGGTGGGGGTCAGTAAATACACACACTAGACTAGAGAGAGGTGGGGGGTCAGTACACAGACTAGACTAGAGAGAGGTGGGGGGTCAGTACACACACACACACTAGACTAGAGAGAGGTGGGGGGTCAGTAAATACACACACTAGACTAGAGAGAGGGGGGGGTCAGTACACAGACTAGACTAGAGAGAGGTGGGGGGTCAGTACACACACACACACTAGACTAGAGAGAGGTGGGGGTCAGTAAATACACACACTAGACTAGAGAGAGGTGGGGGGTCAGTACACACACACACACACTAGACTAGAGAGAGGTGGGGGGTCAGTACATACACACACTAGACTAGAGAGAGGTGGGGAGGGGCTCATTACATACACACACTAGACTAGAGAGAGGTGGGGAGGGTCAGTACATACACACACTAGACTAGAGAGAGGTGGGGGGGGTCAGTAAATACACACACTAGACTAGAGAGAGGTGGGGGGGGTCAGTACATACACACACTAGACTAGAGAGAGGTGGGGAGGGGCTCATTACATACACACACAAGACTAGAGAGAGGTGGGGGGTCAGTACATACACACACTAGACTAGAGAGAGGTGGGGAGGGTCAGTACATACACACACTAGACTAGAGAGAGAGAGGTGGGGGGGTCAGTACACACACACTAGACTAGAGAGAGAGGTGGGGGTTCAGTACATACACACACTAGACTAGAGAGAGAGAGGAGGGGGGGGTCAGTACACACACACACTAGACTAGAGAGAGAGAGGTGGGGGTTCAGTACATACTAGAGGTCGACCAATTAATCGGAATGACGATTAATTAGGGATGATTTCAAGTTTTCATAACAATCGGAAATCGGTATTTTTGGGCGCCGATTTTATATACCTTTATTTAACTAGGCAAGTCAGTTAAGAACACATTCTTATTTTCAATGACGGCCTGGGAACAGTGGGTTAACTGCCTCATTCAGGGGCAGAACGACAGATTTTCACCTTGTCAGCTCGGGGGATCCAACCATGCAACCTTGCAGTTAACTAGTCCAACGCAATAACGACCTGCCTCTCTCTCGTTGCACTCCACAAGGAGACTGCCTGTTATGCGAATGCAGTAAGCCAAGGTAAGTTGCTAGCTAGAATTAAATTTATCTTATAAAAAACAATCATAATCACTAGTTAACTACACATGGTTGATGATATTACTAGATATTATCTAGCGTGTCCTGCGTTGCATATAATCTGACTGAGCATACAAGTATCTGACTGAGCCTTCGTAGGCAGAAGCAGGCGCGTAAACATTCATTCAAACAGCACTTTCGTGCGTTTTGCCAGCAGCTCTTCGTTGTGCGTCAAGCATTGCGCTGTTTATGACTTCAAGCCTATTAACTCCCGAGATGAGGCTGGTGTAACCGAAGTGAAATGGCTAGCTAGATAGCGCACGCTAATAGCGTTTCAAATGTCACTCGCTCTGAGACTTCTAGTAGTTGTTCTCATTGCTCTGCATGGGTAACGCTGCGTCGATCGTGGCTTTTGTCGTTGTGTTGCTGGTTCAAGCCCAGGGAGGAGCGAGGAGAGGGACGGAAGCTATACTGTTACACTGGCAATACTAAAGTGCCTATAAGAACAGCCAATAGTCAAAAGTTAATGAAATACAAAATGGTAGAGTGAAATAGTCCTATAATTCCTATAATAACTACAACCTAAAACTTCTTACCTGGGAATCTTGAAGACTCATATGTTCTGAGCAAGGAACTGAAAGGTTAGCTTTTTTACATGGCACATATTGCACTTTTATTTTCTTCTCCAACACTTTGTTTTTGCATTATTTAAACCAAATTGAACATGTTTCATTATTTACTTGAGGCTAAATTGATTTTATTGATGTATTATATTAAGTTAAAATAAGTGTTCATTCAGTATTGTTGTAATTGTCATTATGACAAATAAAAAAATATAAAAAAATGGCCGATTAATCGTTATCGGCTTTTTTGGTCCTCCAATAATCGGCATCGGCGTTGAAAAATCATAATCGGTCGACCTCTAGTACATACACACACAAGACTAGAGAGAGAGGTGGGGGGAGTCAGTACATACACACACACACACACGCACATACTAGCACACACACTAGACACACACACACACACTAGACACACACGCACACGCACTAGACGCACTAGACACACGCGCACTAGACACACGCACACACACACTAGACACGTACACACACTAGACACGTACACACACACACACACTAGACACGTACACACACACTAGACACGTACACACACACTAGACACGTACACACTAGACACGTACACACACACACACAAGACACGTACACACACACACTAGACACGTACACACACACACACTAGACACGTACACACACACACTAGACACGTACACACACACACTAGACACGTACACACACACACACACACACACACTAGACACGTACACACACACACACAAACACTAGACACGTACACACACACACACACACACACTAGACACGTACACACACACAAACACTAGACACGTACACACACACACACACTAGACACGTACACACACACACAC
Source organism: Oncorhynchus tshawytscha (assembly GCF_018296145.1). Lineage (NCBI taxonomy): Eukaryota > Metazoa > Chordata > Actinopteri > Salmoniformes > Salmonidae > Oncorhynchus > Oncorhynchus tshawytscha. Next base: position 131,013 of record NW_024609815.1, read on the forward strand.
ACTAGACACGTACACACACACACACTAGACACGTACACACACACACACACACTAGACACGTACACACACACACTAGACACGTACACACACACACACACACTAGACACGTACACACACACACACACTAGACACGTACACACACACACACACACTAGACACGTAGACACACACACACACACTAGACACGTACACACACACACACACACACTAGACACGTACACACACACACACACACACTAGACACGTACACACACACACACACTAGACACGTACACACACACACACTAGACAGACACACACACACACACACACACACTAGACACGTACACACACACACACACACACTAGACACGTACACACACACACACACACACACACAGACACGTACACACACACACACACTAGACACGTACACACACACACACTAGACACGTACACACACACACTAGACACGTACACACACACACACACACTAGACACGTACACACACACACAAACTAGACACGTACACACACACACACACACACACACACACACACAGACACGTACACACACACACACACACTAGACACGTACACACACACACACACACACACACTAGACACGCACACACACACTAGACACGCACACACACACACTAGACACGTACACACACACACACTAGACACGTACACACACACACACTAGACACGTACACACACACACACACACACACTAGACACGTACACACACACACACACTAGACACGTACACACTAGACGACACGTACACACACACACACACACTAGACACGTACACACACACACACACACTAGACACGTACACACACACACACACACACTAGACACGTACACACACACACACTAGACACGTACACACACACACAGACACGACACACACACACACACACACACACTAGACACGTACACACACACACACACTAGACACGTACACACACACACTAGACACACACACACACACTAGACACGTACACACACACACACAAACTAGACACGTACACACACACACACACACACTAGACACGTACACACACACACACACACTAGACACGCACACACACACTAGACACGCACACACTAGACACGTACACACACTAGACACGTACACACTAGACACGTACACACACACACACTAGACACGTACACACACTAGACACGTACACACACACACACACACACTAGACACGTACACACACACACACTAGACACGTACACACACACACACTAGACACACACACACACACACACACACACACACACACACTAGACACGTACACACACACTAGACACGTACACACACACACACTAGACACGTACACACACACACACACACTAGACACGTACACACACACGTACACACACACACACGTACACACACACACACATGTACACACACACACACACACACACACATGTACACACACACATGTACACACACACATGTACACACTAGACACGTACACACACACACTAGACACGTACACACACACACACTAGACGCACACACACACACTAGACACTAGACACACACACTAGACACACACACACACACACACACTAGACACGTACACACACACACACTAGACACGTACACACACACAGACACACACACACACACTAGACACGTACACACACACACACACACAGACACACACACACACACACACACTAGACACGTACACACACACACTAGACACGTAGACACACACACACACTAGACACGTACACACACACACACACACACACACTAGACACACACACACACACACACACACTAGACACGTGTACACACACACTAGACACGTGTACACGTACACACACACACTAGACACGTACACACACTAGACACGTACACACACACACACGTGTACACACACTAGACACGTGTACACACACAGTCACGTACACACACACTAGACACGTACACACACACACTAGACACGTACACACACACACAGACACGTACACACACACACTAGACACGTACACACACACACTAGACACGTACACACACACACACACACTAGACACACACACACACTAGACACGTACACACACACACTAGACACGTACACACACTAGACACGTACACACACTAGACACGTACACACACTAGACACGTACACACACTAGACACGTACACACACACTAGACACGTACACACACACACTAGACACGTACACACACTAGACACGTACACACACACACACACTAGACACGTACACACACACACTAGACACGTACACACACACACTAGACACGCACACACACACACACACACTAGACACGACACGTACACACACACACACACACACACACTAGACACACACACACACACACACACGACACACACACACACACTAGACACACACACACACACAGACACGACACACACACACACTAGACACGTACACACACACACTAGACACACACACACACATACACACACACACACTAGACACACACACACACACTAGACACGTACACACACACACTAGACACGTACACACACACACACTAGACAGACACGTACACACACTAGACACGTACACACACACACACACTAGACACGTACACACACACACACACTAGACACGTACACACACACACTAGACACTAGACACACACACACTAGACACGACACACACACACACACAGACACGTACACACACACACACACACTAGACACACACACACACTAGACACACACAGACACGTAGACACACACACACACTAGACACGTACACACACACACACACACTAGACACGTACACACACACACACACACACTAGACACGTACACACACACTAGACACGACACACTAGACACGTACACACACACACTAGACACGTACACACACACACACACACACACACGTACACACACACACTAGACACACACACACACACACACAAGACACGTACACACACACACACTAGACACGTACACACACACACTAGACACGTACACACACACACTAGACACGTAGACACACACACACAGACACGTAGACACACACACACACACACGTAGACACACACACACACACACACACTAGACACGTACACACACACACACACTAGACACGTACACACACACTAGACACGTACACACACACACACACACACACTAGACACACACACACACACTAGACACTAGACACACACACAGACACACACACACACACAGACACGTACACACACACAGACACACACACACTAGACACGTACACACACACTAGACACGTACACACACACACACACACACACACAGACACGTACACACACACACACACACACACTAGACACACACACACTAGACACAGACACACACACTAGACACACACACACACACACTAGACACGCACACACACACACACACAGACACACACACACACACTAGACACACACAGACACGTACACACACACACTAGACACACACACACACACACTAGACACGTACACACACACACACACTAGACACACACACACTAGACACACACTAGACACGTACACACACACACACACACTACACACACACACACTAGACACGTACACACACACACACAGACACACACACACACACTAGACACGTACACACACACACACACTAGACACGTACACACACACACACACACACACACACACACTAGACACGTACACACACACACACAGACACGTACACACACACACACACACACACACACACACACACACACTAGACACACACGTAGACACACACACTAGACACGTACACACACACACACTAGACACGTACACACACACACTAGACACGTACACACACACACACACTAGACACGTACACACACACTAGACACGTACACACACTAGACACGTACACACACACACTAGACACACACACACACACAGACACTAGACACGTACACACACACACTAGACACACACACACACACTAGACACACACACACACACACTAGACAGACACGTACACACACACACACTAGACACACACACACTAGACACACACACACACACTAGACACGTACACACACACACTAGACACACACACACACTAGACACGTACACACACACACACACTAGACACGTACACACACACTAGACACGACACACACACACACACACACTAGACACGTACACACACACACACACACACACTAGACAGACACACACACACACTAGACACGTACACACACACACACTAGACACGTACACACACACACTAGACACGTACACACACACACTAGACACGTACACACACACACACTAGACACGTACACACACACACACACGTACACACACACACACTAGACACGTACACACACACACACACACTAGACACGTACACACACGTACACACACACACACTAGACACGTACACACACACACACACTAGACACACACACACACACACACACACACTAGACACACACACACTAGACACGTACACACACACACACACACTAGACACACACACACTAGACACACACACACACACTAGACACGTACACACACACACACTAGACACGTACACACACACTAGACACACACACACACACACGTAGACACACACACTAGACACACACACACACACTAGACACGTACACACACACACACACTAGACACGTACACACACACACTAGACACGTACACACACACACACTAGACACGACACGTACACACACACACTAGACACACACACACACTAGACACGTACACACACACACACACACACACACACTAGACACGTACACACACACACACACACACACACACTAGACACGTACACACACACACACACTAGACACGTACACACACACACACTAGACACGTACACACACACACACACACTAGACACGTACACACTAGACACACACACACACACACTAGACACGTACACACACACACTAGACACGTACACACACACACACACACACACACTAGACACGTACACACACACACACACACTAGACACGTACACACACACACTAGACACGTACACACACACACACTAGACACGTACACACACACACACACACACTAGACACGTACACACGTACACACACACACACACACTAGACACGTACACACACACACACACACTAGACACACACACACACTAGACACGTACACACACACACACTAGACACTAGACACACACACTAGACACGTACACACACACACTAGACACGTACACACACACACTAGACACGTACACACACACACACTAGACACGTACACACACACACACAGACACGTACACACACACACTAGACACGTACACACACACACACTAGACACACACACACACTAGACACGTACACACACACACACTAGACACGTACACACACAGACACGTACACACACACACACTAGACACACACTACACACACACTAGACACGTACACACACACACACTAGACACGTACACACACACACACACACTACACACACACACAGACACACTAGACACGTACACACACACACACACTAGACACGTACACACACACACACTAGACACACACACACACTAGACACGTACACACACACACACACACACACGTACACACACACAGACACACACACACACTAGACACGTACACACACACACACTAGACACGTACACACTAGACACGTACACACACACACACTAGACACGTACACACACACACTAGACACGTACACACACACACGTACACACACACACACACGTAGACGTACACACACACACTAGACACGTACACACACACACACTAGACACGTACACACACACACACACACACACACACTAGACACGACACGTACACACACACACACACGTACACACTAGACACGTACACACACACACTAGACACGTACACACACACACGACACACACACACTAGACACGTACACACACACACTAGACACGTAGACACACACACACACACACACGTACACACACACACACACACTAGACACGTACACACACTAGACACGTACACACACACACACACTAGACACGTACACACACACACTAGACACGTACACACACACACTAGACACGTACACACACACACACACGTAGACACACACACACACACTAGACACGTACACACACACACACTAGACACGTACACACACACACACTAGACACGACACACACACACTAGACACGTACACACACACACACACACACTAGACACGTACACACACACACTAGACACACACTAGACACGTAGACACACACACACACACTAGACACGACACACACACAGACACGTACACACACACACTAGACACACACACACACACACACACGTACACACACACACACACACACACAGACACGTACACACACACACACACACACACTAGACACGCACACACACACACAGACACGTACACACACACACACGTACACACACACTAGACACGTACACACACACACACACACAGACACACACAAGACACGTACACACACACACACACTAGACACGTACACACACACACGTAGACACACACACACACGTACACACACAAGACACACACACTAGACACGTACACACACACACACGTACACACACAAGACACGTACACACACACACACACACACTAGACACGTACACACACACACACTAGACACGTACACACACACGTACACACACAAGACACGTACACACACACACACACTAGACACGTACACACACACACACACTAGACACGTACACACACACACACACACACACACTAGACACGTACACACACACTAGACACGCACACACACACACACTAGACACGTACACACACAGACACGTACACACACTAGACACGTACACACACACACACACGTAGACACGCACACACACACTAGACACGTGCACACACACACACACACACAGACACACACTAGACACGTACACACACACACACACACTAGACAGACACGTACACACACACACTAGACACACACACACACACACACACACTAGACACGTACACACACACACTAGACACGTACACACACACACTAGACACGTACACACACTAGACACGCACTAGACACGTACACACACTAGACACGCACTAGACACGTAGACACACACACACTAGACACGTACACACACACACTAGACACGTACACACACACACACACACACTAGACACGTACACACACACACTAGACACGTACACACACACACTAGACACGTACACACACACACACTAGACACGTACACACACACACACTAGACACGTACACACACACACTAGACACGTACACACACACACTAGACACGTACACACACACACTAGACACACACACACACACTAGACACGTACACACACACACTAGACACGTACACACACACACACTAGACACGTACACACACACACTAGACACGTACACACACACACTAGACACGTACACACACACACACTAGACACGTACACACACACACTAGACACGTACACACACACACTAGACACGTACACACACACACTAGACACGTACACACACACACTAGACACGTACACACACACACTAGACACGTACACACACTAGACACACACACACACACTAGACACACACACACACTAGACACGTACACACACACACTAGACACGTACACACACACACTAGACACGTACACACACACACTAGACACGTACACACACACTAGACACGTACACACACTAGACACGTACACACACTAGACACGTACACACACTAGACACGTACACACACTAGACACGTACACAGTTTGTCTGACAGTCTGGTTGCGGGCCTTCATGTAGTTCATGGCTGTTCTATCCTTCCTGCTGTCCTCCATCTTCTGTTGGCCTAGCCAAGACATCTGCATCTGGGGACTGCAGAGGAGAGGGTTACACACACACACACACACACACACAGTGCACGTGCGTACACACACACACTTACTTGTGTACATAGTCGTTCTCTGAGCCAGGTTCAGAGTCGTGGTCAGGTAGGTGTGTGTCCGCCGCCTGCCGTGGGTTTTCTCTGAGGACGGTGGAGGTGAGCTGAGGGGTGGTTAGCGCCCCCGGTGTCTGGAGGCTGTCATTACCACGAAGCCAGGAGGCCTCCACACTACTCTCCTCTAGTGGGCCGACAGAGAGAGAGAGAGAGACGGAGAAAAACATATTTTAGCAACATCTGTAGATACTTGTATTTATACAGGGAGTGTACAAAACATTAGGAACACCTGCTCTTTCCATGACAGGTGACAGTTATGATCCCTTATTGACGTCACATGTTGAATCCACTTCAGTGTAAATGGAGGAGACAGGTTAAAGAAGGACATGGATTGTGTGTGTGTGTGTGCCATTCAGAAGGTGAGTGGGGAAGACAAAACATTAAAGTGCCTTTGAATGGGGTACGGTAGTAGGTGTCAGGTGCACCGGTTTGTGTCAAGAACTGTAACGCTGCTGGGTTTTTCACACGCAACAGTTTCCCGTGTGTATCAAGAATGGTTCACCACCTAGAGGACATCCAACCAACTTGACAACTGTGGGAAGCATTAGAGTCAACAGGGCCAGCATCCCTGTGGAACACTTTCCACACCTTGACTAGTCCATGCCCTGATGAATTGAGGCTGTTCTGAGGGCAAAAGGGAGTGCAACTGAATATTAGAAAGATGTTCCTAATGTTTAGTACCCTCAGTGTATGTCTCTGTGTGAGAGACAGACCCACCCTCGATGCGTTTACTCTTGTGTATTGGTGTCCGCCCCTTCTTGCTGCGGATGGAGCTGGTCTTGCTGCTGGCGCCTGACGTTACTGACATCCGGTCCCCATCCTCTCCTCCTGTTAGCAGACTGTTCCGGTAGGAGATTAAGGGCAGCCACACGTCCTCACGACGCTCCGACATCGACTCCGACATAAACTTCTCCAGATACGAGTGACTGGGAGGAGGAGAGAGACGGGTTACACACACAGTCTGCTTATTGTGACATAATCATTTGACACACACACACACAGGGCAGGTACTTACACAGTCTTCTTGTCCTGTCGCAGCAGTTTGGAGGAGAACTCTGAGAGGACCTCTAGGAAGGCCAGGTTAGGAGGAGGGAACTCTGCACCATGGGGGTTCTGGTACTTAAAGGCAAACTCTATACCATCCCTGTGGAGGGGTGAGACAGGAAGAGAGACGAGGGGTGAGACAGGAAGAGAGACGAGGGGTGAGACAGGAAGAGAGACGAGGGGTGAGACAGGAAGAGAGACGAGGGGTGAGACAGAAAGAGAAGACGAGGGGTGAGACAGAAAGAGAGAGACGAGGGGTGAGACAGAAAGAGAGAGACGAGGGGTAAGGGGGAGGAAGAGACACACAATCAGCTCAAGAATCTGTGTGTGTGTGTTGGGTCTGTGTGTTGGGTCTGTGTGTTGGGTCTGTGTGTGTGTGAGTTGGGTCTGTGTGTGCGTGTGTCGGGTCTGTGTGTGCGTGTGTCGGGTCTGTGTGTGCGTGTGTCGGGTCTGTGTGTGTGTGTCGGGTCTGTGTGTGTGTGTCGGGTCTGTGTGTGTGTGTCGGGTCTGTGTGTGTGTGTGGGTCTGTGTGTGTGTGGGTCTGTGTGTGTGTGTTGGGTCTGTGTGTGTGTGTGTTGGGTCTGTGTGTGTGTGTGTTGGGTCTGTGTGTGTGTGTGTTGGGTCTGTGTGTGTGTGTGTGTGGTGTGTGTGTGTGTGTTGTCTGTGTGTGTGTGTTGGTGTGTGTGTGTGTGTCTGTGTGTGTGTGTGTGTGTGTGTTGGGTCTGTGTGTGTGTGTGTGTTGGGTCTGTCTGTGTGTGTGTGTGTTGGGTCTGTCTGTGTGTGTGTGTGTGTGTGGTCTGTGTGTGTGTGTGTGTGTGTGTGTGTGTGTCTGTGTGTGTGTGTGTCTGTCTGTGTGTGTCTGTCTGTCTGTGTGTGTGTGTGGTCTGTCTGTGTGTGTGTGTGTGTGGTCTGTCTGTGTGTGTGTGTGTGTGGTCTGTCTGTGTGTGTGTGTGGTCTGTCTGTGTGTGTGTGTGGTCTGTCTGTGTGTGTGTGTGTGGTCTGTCTGTGTGTGTGTGTGTGGTCTGTCTGTGTGTGTGTGTGTGTGTCTGTCTGTCTGTCTGTCTGTGTGTGTGTGTGTCTGTCTGTCTGTGTGTGTGTGTGTGTCTGTCTGTCTGTCTGTCTGTGTGTGTGTGTGTGTGGTCTGTCTGTGTGTGTGTGTGGTCTGTCTGTGTGTGTGTGTGTGTGGTCTGTCTGTCTGTCTGTCTGTCTGTCTGTGTGCGTGTGTCGGGTCTGTGTGCGTGTGTCGGGTCTGCGTGCGTGTGTCGGGTCTGTGCGTGCGTGTGTCGGGTCTGTGCGCGTGTGTCGGGTCTGTGCGCGTGTGTCGGGTCTGTGCGCGTGTGTGTCGGGTCTGTGCGTGCGTGTGTCGGGTCTGTGCGCGCGTGTGTCGGGTCTGTGCGCGCGTGTCGGGTCTGTGCGCGCGTGTCGGGTCTGTCGTGCGCGCGTGTCGGGTCTGTGCGTGCGTGTGTCGGGTCTGTGCGCGCGTGTGTCGGGTCTGTGCGTGCGTGTGTCGGGTCTGTGCGCGCGTGTGTCGGGTCTGTGCGTGCGTCGGGGTCTGTGCGTGCGTGTGTCGGGTCTGTGCGTGCGCGGGTCTGTGCGTGCGTGTGTCGGGTCTGTGCGGCGTGTGTCGGGTCTGTGCGTGCGTGTGTCGGGTCTGTGCGTGCGTGTGTCGGGTCTGTGCGTGCGTGTGTCGGGTCTGTGCGTGCGTGTGTCGGGTCTGTGCGTGCGTGTGTCGGGTCTGTGCGTGCGTGTGTCGGGTCTGTGCGTGCGTGTGTCGGGTCTGTGCGTGTGTCGGGTCTGTGCGTGCGTGTGTCGGGTCTGTGCGTGCGTGTGTCGGGTCTGTGCGTGCGTGTGTCGGGTCTGTGCGCGCGTGTGTCGGGTCTGTGCGTGCGTGTGTCGGGTCTGTGCGTGCGTGTGTCGGGTCTGTGCGTGCGTGTGTCGGGTCTGTGCGTGCGTGTGTCGGGTCTGTGCGTGCGTGTGTCGGGTCTGTGCGTGCGTGTGTCGGGTCTGTGCGTGCGTGTGTCGGGTCTGTGCGTGCGTGTGTCGGGTCTGTGCGTGCGTGTGTCGGGTCTGTGCGTGCGTGTGTCGGGTCTGTGCGCGCGTGTGTCGGGTCTGTGCGTGTGTCGGGTCTGTGCGTGTGTCGGGTCTGTGCGTGCGTGTGTCGGGTCTGTGCGTGCGTGTGTCGGGTCTGTGCGTGCGTGTGTCGGGTCTGTGCGTGCGTGTGTCGGGTCTGTGCGTGCGTGTGTCGGGTCTGTGCGTGCGTGTGTCGGGTCTGTGCGTGCGTGTGTCGGGTCGGGTCTGTGCGTCTGTGCGTGCGTGTGTCGGGTCTGTGCGTGCGTGTGTCGGGTCTGTGCGTGCGTGTGTCGGGTCTGTGCGTGCGTGTGTCGGGTCTGTGCGTGCGTGTGTCGGGTCTGTGCGTGCGTGTGTCGGGTCTGTGCGTGCGTGTGTCGGGTCTGTGCGTGCGTGTGTCGGGTCTGTGCGTGCGTGTGTCGGGTCTGTGCGTGCGTGTGTCGGGTCTGTGCGTGCGTGTGTCGGGTCTGTGCGTGCGTGTGTCGGGTCTGTGCGTGCGTGTGTCGGGTCTGTGCGTGCGTGTGTCGGGTCTGTGCGTGCGTGTGTCGGGTCTGTGCGTGCGTGTGTCGGGTCTGTGCGTGCGTGTGTCGGGTCTGTGCGTGCGTGTGTCGGGTCTGTGCGCGTGTGTCGGGTCTGTGCGTGCGTGTGTCGGGTCTGTGCGTGTGTGTCGGGTCTGTGCGTGTGTGTGTCGGGTCTGTGTGTGTGTGTGTTGGGTCTGTGTGTGTGTGTGTTGGGTCTGTCTGTGTGTGTGTGTGTGTGTCTGTCTGTGTGTGTGTGTGTCGTGTCTGTGTGTGTGTGTGGTCTGTCTGTGTGTGTGTGTGTGTGTGTGTCGGGTCTGTGTGTGTGGTCTGTCTGTCTGTGTGTGTGTGTGTGTCTGTGTGTGTGTCGGGTCTGTCGTGTGTGTGGTCTGTGTGTGTGTGGGTCTGTCGTGTGTGGGTCTGTGTGTGTGTGTCGGGTCTGTCTGTGTGTCTGTGTGTGTGTCGGGTCTGTCTGTGTGTGTGGGTCTGTGTGTGTGTGTGGGTCTGTCTGTCTGTCTGGTGTGTCTGTGTGTCTGTCTGTGTGTGTGTGTGTGTGTGTGTGTGTCGGGTCTTGTGTGCAGTGTAGCGACAGCCTCTCTGGTTTTGATCTGGTCCAGGTGAAGGTGTGTGGGCGTGTGCGTCTGTCTGCCAACTCCTTGATGCCGCTGACGTGTGTGTGACGTTCTGTCCAGAGTAGGACCCTGGTCCTGGTGAAGCTCGTTGAACAGCTACAACACACAGTGAACAGTCTGTGTGTGTGTGGAGCGGGTGTGTCAGTGTGTGTGTGTCGGGTGTGTCAGTGTGTGTGTGTGGAGCGGGTGTGTGTGTGTGTGTGTGCGGGTGTGTCTGTGTGTGTGTGTGAGTGTGGTGTGTCAGTGTGTGTGTGGACAGCCTCTCTGGTTTTGATCTGGTCCAGGCCGAAGGTGTGGGCGCGGGTGCCAGTGTGATGCCGCTGACGTGAGCGGTCTGTCAGTGTAGGACCCTGGTCCTGGAAGCGTTGAACAGCTACAACACACAGTGAACAGTGAGTGTGTGTGGAGCGGGTGTGTCAGTGTGTGTGTGGAGCGGGTGTGTCAGTGTGTGTGTGTGGAGCGGGTGTGTCAGTGTGTGTGTGTGGAGCGGGTGTGTCAGTGTGTGTGTGTGGAGCGGGTGTGTCAGTGTGTGTGTGTGGAGCGGGTGTGTCAGTGTGTGTGTGTGTGTGGAGCGGGTGTGTCAGTGTGTGTGTGTGGAGCGGGTGTGTCAGTGTGTGTGTGTGGAGCGGGTGTGTCAGTGTGTGTGTGTGGAGCGGGTGTGTCAGTGTGTGTGTGTGGAGCGGGTGTGTCAGTGTGTGTGTGTGGAGCGGGTGTGTCAGTGTGTGTGTGTGGAGCGGGTGTGTCAGTGTGTGTGTGTGGAGCGGGTGTGTCAGTGTGTGTGTGTGGAGCGGGTGTGTCAGTGTGTGTGTGTGGAGCGGGTGTGTCAGTGTGTGTGTGGAGCGGGTGTGTCAGTGTGTGTGTGGAGCGGGTGTGTCAGTGTGTGTGTGGAGCGGGTGTGTCAGTGTGTGTGTGGAGCGGGTGTGTCAGTGTGTGTGTGGAGCGGGTGTGTCAGTACCTGTTGCAGACTGAGGATGAGGGTTTTGGCACAGAGGATCTTATCACTCTGTCTGGTCTTACTGAGAGTCTCCTTGATGATATCACCATAGTCATTATAATACTGGAGACAGGAGAGAGAGAGATAGACAGACACAGGAGAGAGAGAGAGACAGACAGACACAGGAGAGAGAGATAGAGAGACACAGACAGACAGAGACAGGAGAGAGAGAGATAGAGACAGACAGAGACAGGAGAGAGAGAGACAGAGACAGGAGAGAGAGAGACAGAGACAGGAGAGAGAGAGACAGAGACAGGAGAGAGAGAGACAGAGACAGGAGAGAGAGAGACAGAGACAGGAGAGAGAGAGACAGAGACAGGAGAGAGAGAGACAGAGACAGGAGAGAGAGAGACAGAGACAGGAGAGAGAGAGACAGAGACAGGAGAGAGAGAGACAGAGACAGGAGAGAGAGAGACAGAGACAGGAGAGAGAGAGACAGAGACAGGAGAGAGAGACAGAGACAGGAGAGAGAGAGACAGAGACAGGAGAGAGAGAGACAGGAGAAAGACAAAGGGACAGAAAGAGAGCGAGAGACATAAAGGGAGAGAGAGAGACAGGAGAGAGAGACAGGAGAGAGAGAGACAGGAGAAAGACAAAGGGACAGAAAGAGAGCGAGAGACATAAAGGGAGAGAGAGAGACAGGAGAGAGAGACAGACAGGAGAGAGAGAGACAGATGAGAGAGACAGGAGAAAGAGAGAGAGGAGAGAGAGAGGAGAAAGAGAGAGAGACAGGAGAAAGACAAAGGGACAGATAAGAGAGAGGGAGATAGATAAAGAGAGAGACAGGAGACAGAGAGAGAGGAGAAAGAGAGAGAGACCAGTCAGAACTTTGGTTGAGGATACAAGAGGCTAGCATGATGATGTGTGACTATCAGACATGAAATGAAAGCATACAGGGATCAGGGACAGAAACAACTATTGTCATGTTTCATTGAAGTGTCAGATAGACAGATGACACCAGGTCAGATGACACCAGGTCAGCACCTTCATGTAGTGTTTGAAGATGTCTGCAGCAGCAGGCATGTCCACGATGTCATAGATGATGAGTTTGCTGAAGGCTGCGAGCAGGTTTCTCCTCTTGTGAAGGGCTTCTATCTTATTGGCTTCATCCTCCTCGTCACCTTCTGGAGACAGAACATACATACTTAGTGGTCTGTGTGTGTGTGCGTAGAATGTGTGTGTAATAATAATAATAATAATAATAATAATGTGGGTGCTTACAATTCCAATGTTTGAATTGGAAATGGGTTTTTTGCATATCCCAACTCCCCCTGAGACACTCTCAGAGAGTGGGGTCATGGCCAGGAATCAGACATTACTGACGGCGACCCTGGAGCAATGAGGGTTAAGTGTCTTGCTCAAGGCATTGGCTGATTTTTCACCTAGTCGGCTCGTGATCTGAACCAGCAACCTTTCGGATACTGACCCAACCGCTAGGCCACCTGCTGTGTGTGTGTGTCTCTGTGTGTGTGTGTGTCTAACCCATGCTCTGGTTCTCATCATCCTGGTCTATAAACACGTGGTCCAGGATGAAGGTGAGCAGCTCGTTCTGTAAGGTGCTGTCTGGGTTGAACACCAGGGCCTCCAGTCCTTCTCTGCCCCCAGACACCAACTGGTGACTGAAGACCATCAGCAGGTCACACAACAACATGAAGGCCTGTTGTAAAGGGAGGGAACACATCATCATTAACACCGTTCTTCATCATCATCATCAGTTTAAACTGGAGTGAGTCTAGTTCAAGTGGTGTAAACTGGAGTTTAAACTGGTTTGAGACTGGTTTACTGAACTTGAAAAAGACTGGTTGAACAGGTGTGAACTGGTTTGAGACTGGTGTATCAGGGAGAGGACACACACTGCTCTCATCATCATCAGTTTAAACTGGAGTGAGACTGGTCTAACAGGTCTAAGTGGAGTGAGACTAGTCTAAGTGGAGTGAGACTAGTCTAAGTGGAGTGAGACTAGTCTAAGTGGAGTGAGACTAGTCTAAGTGGAGTGAGACTAGTCTAAGTGGAGTGAGACTGGTCTAAGTGGAGTGAGACTGGTCTAAGTGGAGTGAGACTGGTCTAAGTGGAGTGAGACTGGTCTAAGTGGAGTGAGACTGGTCTAAGTGGAGTGAGACTGGTCTAAGTGGAGTGAGACTGGTCTAAGTGGAGTGAGACTGGTCTAAGTGGAGTGAGACTGGTCTAAGTGGAGTGAGACTGGTCTAAGTGGAGTGAGACTGGTCTGACAGGTGCAAACTGGTTCGTACCTGTTCTTTGACAGGTGTGTTGACATTGGATAGACACTGCTGACAGACAGCCAGGAAGGACTTCACCACTCTCCTCAGAGCCACCAGGTCCTCCTTACTAGGAGTTCCCTCTGTGATTTTCACCAGCTGCCACAGTATGGAGTAGTGGGAACACTGCAGGGCCTGGACAGCGATCTGTTCTGGCATGGCCCCCTGCTCAATACCAGCCTTCAACAACCTGTAGCAGCTACCAAACAGGTCCCACCGCGTCAGGTCATGAGCACTGGGAACACACACACACACACACACACACCAGTCAGAGTCCTGGGAGGACCTTTATATTCATGACTTACTGAGAGGGACGGCGAGAGGGAGCGAGGGTTCTACTCGAAATGAGACAGAGGATGGAAGGTCTTACTTGTGGAAGGCCGTGAGTCTCTTGAGGGTAGACAGAACGTTGTAGATGTCGTCATCGTCGGCCTCCTCGGCCTCTTGCAGCAGGTCTTCTACGGAGTGTGTGAAGCGGTCCGTTATCTCGTCGATGAGTTGCGAGCGGGCGATGTCCACTCTGTTCATGATGGTGTACTCCTCAGAACACAGGATGCTGTAGGTCTTACTGCAAGCCTCCAGAACATCTGTCTCAATGTGTTTCTCCACCACCAGGCGAATCTGCTTCAGTAAGGCATCTAGGTGCTGGGAGAAGGAGGGAGAGAAGGAGGGAGAGAGGTCAGTAACTACAGTCACCCATAAAGAAAATGTCACACACGAAAACATTAACTAGGCCTCTCACACACACAAACCGAGCATGCACACACACACACACACACACACACACACACACTCCTACCTTCTCCATACGCCCAGCGCTGTACACGTCCAGATCAAAGAACATAGGGATCTGTAGCAGGTTAGCCACCTTCTCAGAGTCGGCCTGGTACTTAGACAGCAGCATGGGCAGGGCCATGATGAAGTGTTCTGTCAGTTTGTTCTTGTCGTCGATCTGAGTCTTCCTCTCCTTCGCCGTGAGAACACGCTTCCCAGTGCCCCTGCCGACGGGTGGGTGAGCCTCTGCTGCCTGCCGGATGGTACACACCATCACCTCAATCAGGGAACTCTCCTGTCTGTCTGACAGCACTGTGATGGGAGGGAGGAGAGAGAGATCACAGTCTGATGGTCAATCAACTCTTTATAAACAGACACCGGGACACAAACAGACACCGGGACATAAACAGACACAGGGACACAAACAGACACAAACAGACACCGGGACACAAACACAAACAGACACCGGGACACAAACAGACACAGGGACACAAACAGACACCGGGACACAAACAGACACCGGGACACAAACAGACACCGGGACACAAACAGACACCGGGACATAAACAGACACAGGGACACAAACAGACACCGGGACACAAACAGACACCGGGACACAAACAGACACCGGGACACAAACACAAACAGACACCGGGACACAAACACAAACAGACACCGGGACACAAACACAAACAGACACCGGGACACAAACAGACACAGGGACACAAACAGACACCGGGACACAAACAGACACCGGGACACAGACACAGGGACACAAACAGACACCGGGACACAAACAGACACCGGGACACAAACAGACACCGGGACACAAACAGACACGGGACACAAACAGACACCGGGACACAAACAGACACCGGGACACAAACAGACACCGGGACACAAACAGACACCGGGACACAAACAGACACCGGGACACAAACAGACACCGGGACACAAACAGACACCGGGACACAAACAGACACCGGGACACAAACAGACACAAACAGACACAAACAGACACAAACAGACACAAACAGACACAAACAGACACAAACGGGACACAAACAGACACCGGGACACAAACAGACACCGGGACACAAACAGAAACCGGGACACAAACACAAACAGACACGGGACACAAACAGAAACCGGGACACAAACACAAACCGACACCGGGACACAAACAGACACCGGGACACAAACAGACACCGGGACACAAACAGACACCGGGACACAAACAGACACCGGGACACAAACAGACACCGGGACATAAACACAAACAGACACCGGGACATAAACACAAACAGACACCGGGACATAAACACAAACAGACACCGGGACATAAACACAAACAGACACCGGGACATAAACACAAACAGACACCGGGACATAAACACAAACACAAACAGGGACATAAACACAAACACAAACAGGGACATAAACACAAACAGGGACATAAACACAAACAGACACCGGGACATAAACAGACACAGGGACACAAACACAAACAGACACAAACAGACACCGGGACATAAACACAAACAGACACCGGGACACAAACAAAACAGACACCGGGACACAAACAAAACAGACACTGGGACACAAACAGACACCGGGACACAAACAGACACCGGGACACAAACAGACACCGGGACACAAACACAAACAGACACAAACAGACACCGGGACATAAACACAAACAGACACCGGGACACAAACAAAACAGACACCGGGACACAAACAGACACCGGGACACGGACAGACACCGGGACATAAACACAAACAGACACCGGGACATAAACACAAACAGACACAGGGACACAAACAGACACAGGGACACAAACAGACACCGGGACACAAACAGACACCGGGACACAAACACAAACAGACACAAACAGACACCGGGACATAAACACAAACAGACACCGGGACACAAACAAAACAGACACCGGGACACAAACAGACACCGGGACACGGACAGACACCGGGACACAAACAGACACCGGGACACAAACACAAACAGACACAAACAGACACCGGGACACAAACACAAACAGACACCGGGACACAAACAGACACCGGGACATAAACAGACACCGGGACACAAACAGACACCGGGACACAAACAGACACCGGGACACAAACAGACACCGGGACACAAACACAAACAGACACCGGGACACAAACAGACACCGGGACACAAACACAAACAGACACCGGGACACAAACAGACACCGGGACACAAACACAAACAGACACCGGGACACAGACAGACACCGGGACACAAACAGACACCAGGACACAAACAGACACCGGGACACAAACAGACACCGGGACACAAACAGACACCGGGACACAAACAGACACCGGGACACAAACAGACACCGGGACACAAACAGACACCGGGACACAAACAGACACCGGGACACAAACAGACACCGGGACACAAACACAAACAGACACAAACAGACACCGGGACATAAACACAAACAGACACCGGGACACAAACAAAACAGACACCGGGACACGGACAGACACCGGGACACGGACAGACACCGGGACATAAACACAAACAGACACCGGGACACAAACAGACAAAAACAGACACCGGGACACAAACACAAACAGACACCGGGACACAAACACAAACAGACACCGGGACATAAACAGACACAGGGACACAAACAGACACCGGGACACAAACAGACACCGGGACACAAACAGACACCGGGACACAAACAGACACCGGGACACAAACACAAACAGACGCCGGGACATAAACAGACCCCGGGACACAAACAGTGAGTTATGGTAAAGATATCTCACCCTCCTCTCCTTGTACAGGCTCCTCCAGCAGTAACTCAGTCATACACTCCCAGTCCTTCAGCAGCTCCTGAGAACTCTCCCACAGAGAGTCCACCAGATAGGCTGCATGTTCATGAAGCTCACTCTCCAAGAAGAACAGCACCAGCATGCGGAGGAGGTTCCCGTTGGGGCTGCTCCTCCCTCTCCTCTTAGCCAACTCCTCCTCTGCCTGGGGGTCATGTCTGCTGAACAACCTGCACACAAAGTGGAATGTTGCTGGAGAAGGTCAATATCAGCCAATAATAGTCGCTGAATGGATTTATGGGTTGGATTCCAACACTCAGACAGGCAGGCAGACTCACTTCCTGTGCAGGAACTCTCCTGCTGCCACGGCGACAGGTCTGTGGGCAGAGTAAACCAGGTGGTAGACATTCTCGCAGTCCTCATTGGACAACGCATCCTCGCTGCCCCTAGAACAACCAATCACAACTAGTGACATTAAAACGGGGCAGCCAATCCCAAACCGTTACAATAAGCACACAGGGTCCCATTATACGAGTATGTGTGAAATGGCAAACGTGTGTTGATATGTAAACGTGTGTTGATATGTAAATGTGTGTTGATATGTAAATGTGTGTGTGTGTGTTGATATGTAAACGTGTGTTGATATGTAAATGTGTGTTGATATGTAAATGTGTGTGTGTGTGTGTGTGTGTGTGTTGATATGTAAACGTGTGTTGATATGTAAACATGTGTTGATATGTAAATGTGTGTGATATGTAAATGTGTGTTGATATGTAAACGTGTGTTGATATGTAAACATGTGTTGATATGTAAATGTGTGTGTGTGTTGATATGTAAACGTGTGTTGATATGTAAATGTGTGTGTGTGTGTGTGTTGATATGTGTGTGTTGATATGTAAACATGTGTTGATATGTAAATGTGTGTGTGTGTGTGTGTGTGTGTGTTGATATGTAAACATGTGTTGATATGTAAATGTGTGTGTGTGTGTGTGTTGATATGTAAACGTGTGTTATGTAAACGTGTGTTGATATGTAAACATGTGTTGATATGTAAATGTGTGTGTGTGTGTGTGTGTTGATATGTAAACGTGTGTTGATATGTAAAAATGTGTGTGTGTGTGTGTGTGTGTTGATATGTAAACATGTGTTGATATGTAAATGTGTGTTGATATGTAAACGTGTGTTGATATGTAAACGTGTGTTGATATGTAAATGTTGATATGTGTGTGTTGATATGTAAACGTGTGTTGATATGTAAACGTGTGTTGATATGTAAACGTGTGTTGATATGTAAATGTGTGTGTGTTGATATGTAAACGTGTGTTGATATGTAAACGTGTGTTGATATGTAAATGTGTGTGTGTGTGTTGATATGTAAACGTGTGTTGATATATATGTAAATGTGTGTGTGTGTGTTGATATGTAAACGTGTGTTGATATGTAAATGTGTGTTCATATCAATACACACACGTTTACATATCAACACACACACACATTTACATATCTAAACGTGTGTGTGTGTGTGTGTTGATATGTAAATGTGTGTGTGTTGATATGTAAACGTGTGTTGATATGTAAATGTGTGTGTGTTGATATGTAAACGTGTGTTGATATGTAAATGTGTGTGTGTGTGTGTGTGTGTTGATATGTAAACGTGTGTGTGTGTTGATATGTAAACGTGTGTGTGTTGATATGTAAATGTGTGTGTGTGTGACGACCCTCCCACTCTGTCTGCCGTATTCTGTCTTTGTTCTTGTTTCCTTATTAGGATGCCGGTGGGCGGAGTTGGGAGGGTCGTCAGCTACATGGGAAACACCTGGGCCAGGTGTCTCCCAGGATAAATGGACCTCTTCCACATTCATGGAGGAGACTCTCTCCATGCAGACACCTTTATGGATTTTGTTGTGTTTCTTGGTGGTTTTTGGGTTGTTTGCGACAACATCTTTCAACACCCTGCATTATCACATTCATGCATGCAAAACACTCATTTACACTACTGATTACTGATTACACACACCGTTGCTTTAGTTAATAAATATATATTTTGTTACGCCATATCTCCACGTTGTCTCCCTTTTTGTTACGGGCTTTGAGCCGGTTCGTGACAGTGTGTGTTGATATGTAAACGTGTGTGTGTTGATACTAGTGGTGTAACAGACCATAGTTGGTATGGATCACCCCCCAATTGCAAAGTTTAACCATCATAGTGTGAAATACAGTTTCACTGCCTCTGTTACTTTTTAAAGTCATAATTCCCTAAAACTCGATGCAGAATTGCAGTGAAAAGATAGACGCTGTGTTTTACTCTGAAGCCTGAAGGTTGATTAGATTTGTATTTTTTAAACAGTTGTGGGGCCTGTTGAATTTTCACGTTGCAAAAAGCAAAGAAGAAATAAGGGCAGTGACAGACATGGCTAGTGGGAGGAGCTGAAGAACTGGAAAAGCCTCCCGCAAGTCTCATGTATGGGAGCATTTAGGCTTCCCTGTCAAATATGATGACAGAAGAAGGGTGGTGGACAACACCGTTACGGTGTGTAGGCATTGTGCCACAGAAAGCTGTATGATCAGGGAAATACATGGACCGTGGCCACATATTTAAAGCATCAGCAGCCTGGTGTGTCAGTGACGGGAGACAACTTCTCACCGCGGGAGGCCCTTTGCTGCAGAATCAGCACGACTAAAGTCATCACCAAATCTACTGGGATGTTTATCACTGCAGACATGAGAATCTGTTGTGGAAAACAAAGGGTTTAAACATATGGTGAAAGTGCTTGAGCCACGCTAACTTCAGTATGGAGATGCCAGGTCTTTATGAACAAATATCAAAATTGTCGACGAATTATCCAAGGCATCCTCTGTTGCCTCTGTCACCATAATTTGCAAATAAATTCATAAAAAATCCTACAATGTGATTTTCTGGATTTTTTTTCCTCATTTTGTCTGTCATAGTTGAAGTGTACCTATGATGAAAATTACAGGCCTCTCTCATCTGTTTAAGTGGGAAAACTTGCACAATTGGTGGCTGACTAAATACTTTTTTGCCCCACTGTAAATGCAGTGATAGAGGCTGGACTGGGGCAGCAGATAGCTTGCTTTGCACGTGATCAATTTAGCATCCCAAAGGGGAATCTCAGGTAACCAGACGGACCTCAGGTAACCAGACGGACCGCCTCGTTGGGAGGATCAGGAAGATGGTTTCCTTTTCCACCGAAGCACAACAGCCACTCATGTGCTTAAGACCAAGCAGGAAATATTCCAGCTACCGACCCACAAGCTCATACACCATGTCACAACAACATGGAACTCCACTTATGACATGTTGGAGAGACATCTTGAGCAGCAGGCAGCTGTATACTCTGCACTGACAGACAAGACCCTGAAATAAAGTATTCTGTCTGATGACGTGAAAGTGGCAGGAGGTCCTCCAGGTGGTCAAACCCCTCAAAACGGTTACAACCCTACTGAGCACTGAAACTGCACCGTCTGTGTCCACGATCCTACCTCTGAAAACAAGGATTCTACAATCCATGGTCCCAAGTGAGGAAAACAGCACCATCACTAGAGATGTCAAGGCTGCCATTAGAGAGGACCTGAAACCCAGGTACCCCCCTAATGTACAGGACTACCTTCATAGATCTACTGCACTGGATGCAAGGCCCTGTCTGTTGCAAGGCCCTGTCTGTTGCAAGGCCCTGTCTGTTGCAAGGCCCTGTCTGTTGCAAGGCCCTGTCTGTTGCAAGGCCCTGTCTCACCTAGACCCTGCCCTACAGGAGGACAAACCGTGATCGCACCACTGAGATTGTGGCCACTGAAGAGGTAAAAATAAAGAGCGAATTACTTAAATATTAAAAATATACTGCAGTCTAATCTTAGTCTATACTAGAGGTCGACCGATTAATTAGGGACGATTTCAAGTTTTTCATAACAAGGGGAAATCTGTAATTTTGGGCGCCGATTTAAAAAAAAAAAGATATAGATTTTTTTTTAATACCTTCATATAACTAGGCAAGTCAGTTAAGAACACATTCTTATTTTCAATGACGGCCTAGGAATGGTGGGTTAACTGCCTGTTCAGGGGCAGAACGACAGATTTTCACCTTGTTAGCTCGGGGGATCCAATCCTGCAACCTTACAGTTAACTAGTCCAACGCAATAACGACCTGCCTCTCTCTCGTTGCACTCCACAAGGAGACTGACTGCGTGTTACGCGAATGCAGTAAGCCAAGGTAAGTTGCTAGCTAGCATTAAACGTATCTTATAAAAAACAATCATAATCACTAGTTAACTACACATGGTTGATGATATTACTAGATATTATCTAGAGTGTCCTGCGTTGAATATAATCTGACTGAGCATACAAGTATCTAAGTATCTGACTGAGCGGTGGTAGGCAGAAGCAGGCGCGTAAACATTCATTCAAACAGCACTTTAGTGCGTTTTGCCAGCAGATCTTCGTTGTGTGTCAAGCATTGCGCTGTTTATGACTTCAAGCCTATCAACTCCCGAGATGAGGCTGGTGTAACCGAAGTGAAATGGCTAGCTAGTTAGCGTGCGCTAATAGTGTTTCAAACGTCACTTGCTCTGAGCCTTCTAGTAGTTGTTCTCATTGCTCTGCATGGGTAACGCTGCGTCGATCGTGGCTTTTGTCGTTGTGTTGCTGGTTCAAGCCCAGGGAGGAGCGAGGAGAGGCACGGAAGCTATACTGTTACACTGGCAATACTAAAGTGCCTATAAGAACATCCAATAGTCAAAAGTTAATGAAATACAAAATGGTAGAGTGAAATAGTCCTATAATTCCTATAATAACTACAACCTAAAACTTCTTACCTGGGAATATTGAAGACTCATATGTTCTGAGCAAGGAACTGAAACGTTAGCTTTTTTACATGGCACATGTAGGGGACGGAAGCTATACTGTTAATACTAAAGTGCCTATAAGAACATCCAATAGTCAAAGGTTCATGAAATATAAATGGTACAGAGGGAAATAGTCCTATAATAACTACAACCTAAAACGTCTTACCTGGGAATATTGAAGACTCATGTTAAAATGAACCACCAGCTTTCATATGTTCTCATGTTCTGAGCAAGGAACTGAAACGTTAGCTTTCTTACATGGCACATATTGCACTTTTACTTTGTTCTCCAACACTTTGTTTTTGCATTATTTAAACCAAATTGAACATGTTTCATTATTTACTTGAGGCTAAATTGATTTTATTGATGTATTATATTAAGTTAAAATAAGTGTTCATTCAGTACTGTTGTAATTGTCATTATTACAAATAAAAAATTGCAGATTAATCGGCATCGGCTCTTTTGGTCCTCCAATAATCGGTATCGGTATTGAAAAATCAGAATCGTCGACCTCTAGTCTATACTACTGATATTAGAAATCCATTGTTAACTTGGAATAAATGGCTTTTATTAAATGTTATTGACAATTATAGTTCTATGAAATATGAAAATAAATAATGAGTTAGTTTTAACAGATCAAGTTATTTTTTCTGCAGGATCAAGGCACAGAGCTGACAGGGCCAGACTCAGAGGCATCTCCTCCACAAAATCATTCGGCCATGAAGGAGCTTTTCGGGGAGACCTTTGTGAGCAAGGACACAGGCAAGACGTTTGCCAACACCATCAAAGAGGAGGTGACATCCTACCAGGCAGAAAGCAGCATTCCACTGGATGGTGATCCACTGACATGGTGGAAAAGCAATTGAGTGTAACTACCCTCACATTGCTATGATGGCAAGATGCTACCTGGCTGTGCCTGGCACCTCAATTCCAAGCTAGAGGGTGTTCTCCATGGCAGGGGACATAGTGACTGTAAAGAGGTCTCCCCTCTCCCCAGGCATCCTCATCTTTTAGAAGAATAATGTGAAGTTATAAACTCAGATCTGTTTTGCTTTCTTTGTTTACCTTTGTTTAATGACGTGGACACGGGCTATTTTTACATTCACTATTGTCCAAAGGAAGAAGCTATCATGCCTCATATTGCACTTTAATTTAACAATTGAGTATTGAACATTTTATTTGAAGATTTTATTTAAACACTGAAAAGTTACTTACTTGAAGTGTTCTTTCAGTAATAAATGGGAAAAAAGTTGTCTCCTTTTTGTTGCGGAAGTGAAAATTGATCTGATCCGTGACTCAAAACCGTGAGGTTTGTGTGTGTGTGTGTGTGCTACGTACTGCAGGATGAGAGTGATCAGTCTAATAGCCTCCACAGCCACGTCATACTCCTTATCCAGAGTCATGGACACGATACGGTCCTTGAAGCGGTTGGTGAACAGCTCCAGTTTAGGAAACAGTTCTCTGTTGGTGTACAGGTTCTGGAGAGCCTTCAGACACTTCAGACGGACCTCACCTTGCTACGCAGAGAGACACAGAGAGAGAGAGGAGACAGACAAAGAGAGAGGAGACAGACAAAGAGAGAGGAGACAGACAAAGAGTGTAAGTCTTTGTGCATGTCTATGTGCATGCCCCTGTGTGTGTGTGTGTGTGTGTGTGTGTGCGCGCGCGCCTACCCGGTCGTGTAAGGTCCATCCTACATATTTCAGGTAGCTG
Source organism: Oncorhynchus tshawytscha (assembly GCF_018296145.1). Lineage (NCBI taxonomy): Eukaryota > Metazoa > Chordata > Actinopteri > Salmoniformes > Salmonidae > Oncorhynchus > Oncorhynchus tshawytscha. The sequence goes on from NW_024609815.1 coordinate 156,709, forward strand.
TCGTTGAGGAAGGCGTCAGAGTACATCTTCATCCAAACTCCAATCTCCTCAATACAGATAGCTCTGATCTCAGCTATAGCATCCCTGAAACACACCCCAACACCGTCATCATCACTACTTTCATTACTGTGTGTGTGTGTGTGTGTGTGTGTGTGTGTGTGTGTGTGTGTGTGTGTACCTGTAGCGGTGGACAAAGATTCCTTTGAAGATGGAGTTCATCATGTTCTCAATCTCATCCTGGTTCTCCTGGAGCTGTGGGGGAACGACAGTCAGGAGGTCAGAGTGTGTGAAGGTCCGTTTCAGAGGAATGACAGATGTTGGATCCTAGCCCCTCCTCCAACCACCAGCAGACCAATCACGTACCTCCTTCCTCTTCTGCAGCAGCAGCTCTAGCTTCTCATTGGCTCGTTTTCCGGCCATCTTGTTCCTCTCAGCCTCATACTGTCTCTGGGTGTTGTCCTGGTGGATACTGAGGTTCAACGCCACGTTCACCAACGCTGTCATCAACTTCATCGCTGGAGGGAGAGGACAGACAGGGCTACAATACAACTGATATATATTACAGAGACGTGTAGATTACTAGATCTATCTATACCGAGCAATGACACTGGTCTCATGAGAGAGGGAGAGAGAGAGAGAGAGAGAGAGAGAGCGCAAGAAAGGGAGTCTCTTACCTGCCAGTGTGCTGGTGTGTCTGAAAGCTCTGACCTGTGAGTCAGATAGTCCCGTGAGGAGGGATATGACCGTGTCCATGAGGTACTCATCGTAGATGATGCTGTACTGGCACTGACGTATCAATACGCAGATGAACTCACAGAAGTTGTAACGGAACTTCTTCCACAGCGGCCCGGGCATGGTGAGAGGGTAGTCCCCACTGTCCTGCAGACCACATATAAACATGATCAATATGTTGATCTATTACTGGGATGAGGACATGGTGAGAGGGTAGTCCCCACTGTCCTGCAGACCACATATAAACATGATCAATATGTTGATCTATTACTGGGATGAGGACATGGTGAGAGGGTAGTCCCCACTGTCCTGCAGACCACAGATAAACATGTTGATCTATTACTGGGATGAGGACATGGTGAGAGGGTAGTCCCCACTGTCCTGCAGACCACAGATAAACATGTTGATCTATTACTGGGATGAGGACATGGTGAGAGGGTAGTCCCCACTGTCCTACAGACCACAGATAAACATGTTGATCTATTACTGGGATGAGGACATGGTGAGAGGGTAGTCCCCACTGTCCTACAGACCACAGATAAACATGTTGATCTATTACTGGGATGAGGACATGGTGAGAGGGTAGTCCCCACTGTCCTACAGACCACAGATAAACATGTTGATCACTGGGATGAGGACATGGTTGACTGTCTACAGACCACAGATAAACATGTTGATCAATATGACATGGTACAGATATGTTGATCTATTACAGGGATGAGGACATGGTGAGACATGGTGAGAGGGTAGTCCCCACTGTCCTACAGACCACAGATCCCCACTGTCACTGTACAGACCACAGATAAACATGTTGATCTATTACTGGGATGAGGACATGGTGAGAGGGTAGTCCCCACTGTCCTACAGACCACAGATAAACATGTTGATCTATTACTGGGATGAGGACATGGTGAGAGGGTAGTCCCCACTGTCCTGCAGACCACAGATAAACATGTTGATCTATTACTGGGATGAGGACATGGTGAGAGGGTAGTCCCCACTGTCCTACAGACCACAGATAAACATGATCAATATGTTGATCTATTACTGGGATGAGGACATGGTGAGAGGGTAGTCCCCACTGTCCTACAGACCACAGATAAACATGATCAATATGTTGATCTATTACTGGGATGAGGACATGGTGAGAGGGTCCCCAGTCCCCACTGTCCTGCAGACCACAGATAAACATGTTGATCTATTACTGGGATGAGGACATGGTGAGAGGGTAGTCCCCACTGTCCTACAGACCACAGATAAACATGACTGATCAATATGTTCTGGGATGAGGACATGGTGAGAGGGTACAGTACAGACCACAGATAAACATGTTGATCTATTACTGGGATGAGGACATGGTGAGAGGGTAGTCCCCACTGTCCTACAGACCACTGTCCTACAGACCATCAGATAAACATGTTGATCTATTACTGGGATGAGGACATGGTGAGAGGGTCGTCAATCAATTAAGATTGATTTATTTAGCCCTTTTTATAATCATAAACATGTTGTCACACTGTCCTTGATAAACATGTTGATCTATTACATCAATACGTTAAGGGTCGTCAATCAATTAAGATTGATTTATTTAGCCCTTTTATAATCATCAGTTGTCACACTGTCCTTGACGTACTACACACGTCAGTCTACATCCTCCCTCCCTCCCTCCCCTCATCCGACCAATGACAGCTTTGATGCATTACCTCGTCAAACTCCTCTGTCATCTTCCTGATGATCTCCGCGTTCTGCATGTTCCGGAACATCTCGATGCGCACCGTGCCTGAAGAGGGTTACGCACAACCACAATACAACCTTTTAACAACCACAATACAACAGTTCAACAACCAACCTGGAAATGAGGCCTATATAAATCAGAACGTTGTCTGGTGTAGTAGGTAGCAGTTAACAGTAATACCTTTGCAGCCAGAACACTGGATAAAGAAGTTGATGAGGTCCAGTAAGGCGATGTCTCTGTCCTGCTTGTACGACTCGATCCAGTCATCAACAACAGACTGCATGGCACTCTTTCCCATTCTGACCACCTCAAACAGAGTGACGGGGTCTCCTCCCTCACCGTTGGTCTGAGGGACCCCATTGGCCTTCCTCCCTTTAGCCCCGCCTGTAGCCTTCTCCGCCGGGGACTTCCGAGGCTTCTTATTGGCTGCCTTAAAAAGGGAGGGGCAAAGGGTTCAGATATATAGGAAGAGACTATGCAGAGAGAAGGAACCTCGTAGAAAGGTGTTCTTACTGGTGGTCTGCCAGGCCTCCCTCTCTTCTTCTTGCCTTTAGTGTCTGTCGGGTCCTCCAGCTCACTCACACTCACACTCAGACTCACTGTGTCTGCCGCTCCGCTCTCATTGGACGAGTCCCTGCAACACACCCACACACACACTTATACTGAGGGATATACATACATAATTCTACCCACACTCAACATTACACACACACCTACGTTCGACTAATGACCGCATCAGGGGTGTGTTGTGATCTCTTAATGAGGCTTTGGTTGACGATGCAACAGGGAAAGACTCACTGTAGGACAGGCAGCTCAGAGGTGATCATCCTGACTGCTGCAGGGGAGGGGTGTGTGTCCTCAGGAAAGGGTGGGTGTGTGTGGTCCGCTGGAGGGAGGGGTGTGTGTCCTCAGGAAAGGGTGGGTGTGTGTGGTCCGCTGGAGGGCGGGGGGTGGGGGGGGTGAGTCAGCCGTGCACGTGTGTGGTGGGGGTTACAGAGGGGTGACCAAATTCACTCAACACTGGAGACACAGCTCTCACAACACACCAGCCCCTAGAGAGAGAGAGAGAGAACCACAGTTTAGCCATTTGTCACAAATGTCTGGTGATTTGGTTTGGAATATTCTCAACATTTACAGAACTTGAAAAAGAGAACGAAAAAAGGAATGATAGGTGAAAGAATGAGTAGAGGAGAGATAGAAGGTAGGGAGAAGGAGAGAAAGAAAGCAGGCAGAGTAGAGGAGAAAGAGTGGAAAGGGAGACACCAACTGGCCACTTTAGGAAGTGCAACAGTAAAGTCTAGAGGGGGCGTGTCGAGAGTATCGTTTCAAACAGAAAGAGGTCTAATCATGTCAACAACATTCTAAACAATTCAATTAGATTTAATTCATTTCAACCACAACATTATAAATTCTAATAATTTCAAACATGATTTCAACTTAAAGTAAAAAATCTGATCCTTTATGAAAATGGGAAAATCATTTGTTACTGATTAGACCCCAGAGTTTTTCAGGGTTGCAAGGTCAGGAAAACTCTAGGGCTCCTTCTATAGGTTAGATCTAACATTTGTCCTAGTCAATTTGTTTGCCTGGATAGGAAAAAACCCCTGGCCCCATTTATAAAAATAACAGTCATTACTAAATATTAGGCCTAGTGTAGTAAATATCAACGAGTGGGTGCAGTACCCAGCTTCGGCCACCAATGGCAGTATGATCCACAAAGTCCTCTCACCTCCATCTAAATAAACACACTTTATCCAGCTTTAACAATGTTTTAATCATTTGAAAATTCATTTAACCTCTCAATAAGTTAAACGCGAGTTTATGTGATGTTTTGTCTCTTTGTTGAGTGTGTCTAGGGAGTGTTATGGAGGGTGAGTGTGTGTGTGTGGCTGAGACTGGGCTTAAACAACAGTAGGGGGCAGGCTAGGAGAGACTGTATTTAAATGTTCTCACACACAGAGAAACTGGAGAGAGCTTGAGCACACCAGCCGAGTGAGTCTGTTACCAACACACACACACCCCTCTGTCTGTCCGTCACACACAGCAGGGCACACAGAGAGAAGTGATGAGAGGGAAGAGATGGTGGACACTCAGCTTTATCAACTCTTGTTTATTGATGTTTGTGAAAATAGACAAAATATAGCTAGTTTGTACCCGTCTATAATATACACATATGATAGTTTATTGATTTATTTATCAATTAAAGTAAATTGTTGATTGGACTTGTCAGTATATTTTTTACCCAATATTGGGTACCATGTAATGGTACACATTGAGGTTAACTAATAAAAGGTGGTAGGATGTGAAGAGCTGTAAAAACACAGAGGGAAATCCTGAACGCTAACCATCAGCTACTGTCATTATGCAGTACAGCCCCCCTACCACCACCACACTTCTAGTAGCATCTCTCCAGGGATCACTACAGTCCCACTGCTGGCTGAAATGTGTGCTCTCCATCTCTGCCTCTCCTCCCTTCCTTCCCTCCCCAATTCTATATTCTCTCTCTCTGGACAATAGAAGGCAAAAGCAACAGGGGAAATCTGTGTGACTGGGTTCAGATAGTATTTGAAAGCTGTGCGTCACCTTGGCAGAAGGCCAGAGATGGCTGTCTGCCAGAGTTGTTATTGGCCATTGACTGAAGACTACTGTTACTAATACTCCTTAATTAACATCGATCTCTCTCTCTCACAAAGAAGCCTGGAGGGAGTGTCTGTTCACTGTTAAAAAGAGAGCAGCCAACACACACACCTGTGGTATCTGTATTCCAGTTACTGGGCTCTGACAGCTTTGGGAGCTGCCCGGGTGAGAGTTTTGTGTGTGTGCGTGCCTGTGTCCCTTTCTCACGGAGCAGAGCAGCACCACAAGGAGAGACCGAGAGAGTGGAATTGTGTGATTTCACTGCTTGGAGTGCTCTGAAGCGCTCACCCTGACATTACAGGTGGTGCTGTGGCATCAGGAATGTGTGTGTGTGTCATACCACACAGAATAACCAGCGCTTCCTCTGCTATAATAGGCTAATCCTGCTTAGAATCAATGTGAGAGATCACACATACATACATACATACACACACACACACACACACACACACACACACAGGCACACACAGGGCACACATAACACATAACACATTACAGAGAGTTATGCAGGGCTCATATTTTATCATCTGTGGTCTGACCGAACACACATAACTATGTGTGTGTGTGTGTGTAAGCCACTTAACATGCATGACATGTACTCCGGGAGGCAGGCAGGCATTGCCATGGCAACCCTTGTGGGTCATAAGCCCCCCTCCCCTGATTGGCTGATCAGTGAGAAGGGACTGGGTGGGGAGGAGAGAGAGTGATGGAGGGGGGAGATTGGGGAAAGAGGAGGGGGAGAGGGACAGGGGGTAAGATGGCACAAAAGAGATGAAGTTATCCATTGTGATCTCTGGGGATTTGTTAGACGTCCCTTTCACTGCTGTTGAGGATCTCCACTGTTTTCAACTATAACGACCTCTCGGATAATAACACATCACCCACATTATCACCCTTCCACATTATCACCCTTCCACATTATCACCCTTCCACATTATCACCCTTCCACATTATCACCCTTCCACATTATACGATCCTACTTCACCTGAATAAAGTCGGCCATAAGAATGCTGTCATAACGGGAACAAGGATAGAGAGTACGGTCACTAGGCTGCCTCTGTCCAACACAGCTGTGGGAACTAACAGCACTGAAGATGAGGACAACACATCTCTTTGGAGGAGGAGGACAGCAGTCAACTGTAAAATATCCTATCATTTGGCAGAGCATGACCCTTCACTCACAGACGGCTCCATGGGGAAGTGAGAGAAAAGGTGTTGCCTACATCAATTATGCATTTTAACAGGCACTGATTCTTAGAGATCAAACACACACACACACACAGCTTAACCTGGAGTCACACACACAGCTTAACCTGGAGTCACACACACACACACACACACTATTCAAGCTTCTGCACTCCAAAGAGCATCACTCATAAGAAAAATGATCCTGTCCGAACTCAAAACAAAAACACCCGAGGTGTTTCCAACAGCAACTAGACACAGGTGAAAGAGAGGGAAATAGCATATAAAAGACAGCTCTATGAGACTGTTGCCTGCAATTACTGGGCCATTCAATCTGGACCAAGACAACTAGGCCAACTAGTAAAAAAAGGACATGATTATAGTCTCTGAAATGTCACACAGTTTTCTGAAACATAAAACCATGTCATTTGGAAGAAGACTTTTGGGCATGCTATTGTCCTCTGATCTGAAACAGTTGTCGACTCCAGAGAAATGACGGCAGAGAGATCAGAGGAGTCAGTCATGGTCCTAACGCCACACTACACCAGCTAGGACTGGGACGATACGGACTGCTCCAGCTATTTACTTCTGTCTCATTTCAATACTGCCCATTCAGTTGAACACTGAGGGGTTCTTATCTCGGAGGATTTATATGAGAACCAACAAGCCTGGCGAGGAAGAGAGGAAGACAGAGGGAGACCAGCCTGACGAGGAAGACAGAGAGAGACCATAGCATCCCTCAGAGGTATAATAACAAGAGTTTTCACCTGAGGGGAATGCCAGAGAGAGAGACAGAGACAGAGGATGATCAAATTATGTAGATCAAGAGAGTCTGAGAAGAGTGAGAATAAGTAAATAAGGAAAATAAGGGGACCAGTATTATCCCCATGCAGGTCAATAAGGGGACCAGTATTATCCCCATGCAGGTCAATAAGGGGACCAGTATTATCCCCATGCAGGTCAATAAGGGGACCAGTATTATCCCCATGCAGGTCAATAAGGGGACCAGTATTATCCCCATGCAGGTCAATAAGGGGACCAGTATTATCCCCATGCAGGTCAATAAGGGGACCAGTATTATCCCCATGCAGGTCAATAAGGGGACCAGTATTATCCCCATGCAGGTCAATAAGGGGACCAGTATTATCCCCATGCAGGTCAATGAGAGAGATGGAACTCTCCTAACCCAGTCATGACCCCAGTCGTACAAGGAAGGAGAAGCAGACAGACACCTTAAGGCAGGGTCCCCAATTACATTCAGCTGTGGGCCGAGTTTTCCTTGAGCGGATGGTCAGAACATAGTTATAAGTCATTTGACTGCAAGAATCCCAAACAGATACAGGGCCTTCAGAAAGTATTCATACCCCTTGACTTATTCCACATGTTGTTGTGTTACAGCCTGAATTAAACATGGATTCACGTTAGTTTTTCTTCTCACCCATCCCCAGTCAATAACCACAACCCCATAATGACAAAGTGGAGACATGATTAGACATTTTTGCAAATGTATTGAAAGATGAAACACAGAAATATCTCATTTACAAAAGTATTCACACCCCCGAGTCAATACGTTAGAATCAACTTGGGCATGGATTATCGCGGGGCGGCAGGGTAGCCTAGTGGTTAGAGCAGACAAGGTAAACATCTGTCGTTCTGCCCCTGAACAAGGCAGTTAACCCACTGTTCCTAGGCCGTCATTGAAAATAAGAATTTGTAACCGACTTGCCTAGTTAAATAAAGGTAAAATAAATAGCTGAGTCTAAGAGTTGTCCACACCTGGATTGTACAACATTTGCCAATTATTCTTTTCAAAATTCTTCAAGCTCTGTCAAATTGGTTGTTGGATCATTGCTAGACATATATTTTCAAGTAGATTTAAGTCAAGACGGTAACTCGGCCACTCAGGAACATTACTGTTTTATTGGTAAGCTACTCCAGTGTAGATTTGGCCTTGTGTTTTAGGTTATTATCCCGTTGAAAGGTGAATTCATTTCCCAGTGTCTGGTAGAGAGCAGACGGAACCAGGTTTTCCTCTAGGATTTTGCCTGTGCTTAGCTCCATTCCATTTATTTGTTATCCTGAAGAACTCCCCAGTCCTTAACAATTACAAGTATACACATAACATGATGCAGCCACCCCGATGCTTGAAAATATGGAGAGTGGTACTCAGTAATGTGTTGTATTTGCCCCAAACATAACGCTTTGTATTCAGGACAAAAACTGAATTGCTTTGCCACATTTTTGACAGCAGTGGCTTGTTGCAAACAGGATGCATGTTTTGGAATATGTTTATTCTGAACAGGATTTATTATTTTCAAAATGTAATTTAGGTTAGTATTGTGGAATAACTACAAGGTTGTGGACCCATTCTTAGTCTTCTCCTATCACAGCCATTAAACTCTGTAACAGTTATAAAGTAACCATTGGCCTCATGGTGAAATCCCTGAGCCGTTTCCTTCCTCTCCGGCATCTGAGTTAGTAAGGCCGCCTGTATCTTCGTTGTGTATTGATACACCATCCAACGTGTCATTAATAAGGGTTAAGCAAATGTTCCCTCCTGAATGTATTTAGACTTGGCATAACAAAGGGGTTGAATCCTGACTGACATTTGAGCTTTTCATTTTGAATGAATTAGTAAACATTTCTAAAAACACAATTCTCCTTTGACATTATGGAGTATTGTGTGTAGACCAGTGACAAAACATTTAATCCATTTAAAATTCAGGTTATAACAAGTCAAGTTACAACCTGGAAAAAGTCAAGGGGTGTGAATACTCTGAAGGCACGGTGTGTGTATGCATGTACGTATACTAGAGGTCGACCGATTAATTGGAATGGCCGATTAATTGGGCCCGATTTCAAGTTTTCATAATCGGAAATCTGTATTTTTGGGCGCCGATTAATATATATTTTTTTTGTTATATACACCTTTATTTAACTAGGCAAGTCAGTTAAGAACACATTCTTATTTTCAATGACGGCCTAGGAATGGTGGGTTAACTGCCTCGTTCAGGGGCAGAACCACAGATTTTCACCTTGTCAGCTCGGGAGAACCAATCTTGCAACTTTACAGTTAACTAGTCCAACCCAATAACGACCTGCCTCTCTCTTGTTGCACTCCACAAGGAGACTGACTGTTACGCAAATGCAGTAAGCCAAGGTAAGTTGATAGCTAGAATTAAACTTATCTTATAAAAAACCATCAATCATAATCACTAGTTAACTACAAATGGTTGATGAGATTACTAGATATTATCTAGCGTGTCCTGCGTTGCATATAATCTGACTGAGCATACAAGTATCTGACTGAGCCTTCGTAGGCAGAAGCAGGCGCGTAAACATTCATTCAAACAGCACTTTTGTGCGTTTTGCAAGCAGCTCTTCGTTGTGCGTCAAGCATTGCGCTGTTTATGACTTCAAGCCTATCAACTCCCGAGATGAGGCTGGTGTAACCGAAGTGAAATGGCTAGCTAGTTAGCGCGCGCTAATAGTGTTTCAAACGTCACTCGCACTGAGCCTTCTAGTAGTTGTTCCCCTTGCTCTGCATGGGTAACGCTGCTTCGATGGTGGCTGTTGTCGTTGTGTTGCTGGTTCGAGCCCAGGGAGGAGTGAGGAGAGGGACGGAAGCTATACTGTTACACTGGCAATACTAAAGTGCCTATAAGAACATTAATAGTCAAAGGTTAATGAAATACAAATGGTATAGAGGGAAGTAGTCCTATAATAACTACAACCTAAAACTTCTTACCTGGGAATATTTAAGACTCGTGTTAAAAGGAACCACCAGCTTTCATATTCAGCAAGGAACTGAAACGTTAGCTTTCTTACATGGCACATATTGCACTTTTATTTTCTTCTCCAACACTTTGTTTTTGCATTATTTAAACCAAATTGAACATGTTTCATTATTTACTTGAGGCTAAATTGATTTTATTGATGTATTATATTAAGTTAAAATAAGTGTTCATTCAGTATTGAATGAAAATACAAATAAATAAATTATTATAATAATAATTGTAATAATATATAATAATAATAACATATATATATATATATAAAAAAAAATTTTTTTTTAAAATCGGCCGATTAATCGTTATCGGCTTTTTGGTCCTCCAATAATCGGTATTGACGTTGAAAAATCATAATCGGTCGACCTCTAACGTATACACACACACACTTCAGCTATTTGACTGACCAAGAAGGACCAAGAAGGAGAGTGATGAAGCACTGCATCAGATCACCTGGCCTCCACAAATCACCCGACCTCAACCCAATTATTATTATTTATTTTAACCTTCATTTAACGAGGCAAGTCAGTTAAGAATATAATTCTTATTTATAAAATGACAGCCCAACAAAAGGCAAAAGCAAGGACGGGGGCTGGGATTATTATTTTATTTTTTAAATAACATAAATATAGGACAACACACACATCACGACAAGAGAGACAACACAACATAAAGAGAGACCTAAGACAACAAATGTCTTAAATTGTCTTAAAGCCTCAATTGAGATTGTTTGGAATGAGTTGGACTGCAGAGTGAGGGAAAAGCAGCCAACAAGTGCTCAGCATATGTGGGAACTATCACTTCAACACTGTTGGAAAAGCATTCCAGGTGAAGCTGGTTGAGAGAATGCCAAGAGTGTGCAAACCTGTCATCAAGGTAAAGGGTGGCTACTTTGAAGAATCTCAAACAAAAATATATTTTGATTTGTTTAACACTTTTTTGGTTACTATATGATTCCATGTGTGTTATTTCATAGTTTTGATGTCCTCACTATTATTCTACAATGTAGAAAATAGTAAAAATAAAGAAAACCCCGGAATGAGTATGTGTGGCCAAACCTATGACTGGTACTGTATATATATATATTTAAAATAACATTACCGGCGGGCCGCTTATTGGAGAACCCTGTTCTGAAGGGTAATGACGTGACGGGATGAAGTATCTCACACACAACCGCTCTCTTTCACTCACTCCCCATTCGTCCATCTTCTCCCTCTCCTACTCTTCCCCATCTCTTTCTCTCTGCCAGTCCCACATGGAATGAGTCTTTAAGCAACAGCATAGTAGATATTGTAGTGAAATGTGTGTGTCGGGGGAAAAATCTGTCAATGTGCCCTTGAGCAAGGCACTTAACCCTAATTGCTCTTGTAAGACGCTCTGGATAGGAGGGTCTGCTAAATGGCTCCAATGTAAAATGTAATAAGGGAATAACATGTCCTCACTGTGTCCAGCCCATTGGCCATGAAAAAAATAACTTCCTAGTTTTCATTCTCTGGTCCCTTGAATCATGCCAATAAATAAACTCAAGCCCCCTTGACAAATGAGTGGAGCTCCTCTGGCCTGCTCTAAGGTATCTGTAGTGGGGGGGTTCACTTAATAATGCAGCATCATGGACTCTATATTACAGAGAGCCTCTACAGTAATACAGTGGTTTTACAGAGCTCTAGAGTAGCTTTGGGCTGCAGGCTCTACAGTAATACAGTGGTTTTACAGAGCTCTAGTGTAGGAGTTGGGCTGTAGCCTCTACAGTAACACAATGTCTTTACAGAGCTCTAGTGTAGGAGTTGGGCTGTAGCCTCTACAGTAACACAATGTCTTTACAGAGCTCTAGTGTAGGAGTTGGGCTGTAGCCTCTACAGTAACACAATGTCTTTACAGAGCTCTAGTGTAGGCTTTGGGCTGCAGGCTCTACAGTAACACAATATCTTTACAGAGCTCTAGTGTAGGAGTTGGGCTGTAGCCTCTACAGTAACACAATGTCTTTACAGAGCTCTAGTGTAGGAGTTGGGCTGTAGCCTCTACAGTAACACAATGTCTTTACAGAGCTCTAGTGTAGGCTTTGGGTTGCAGGCTCTACAGTAATACAGTGGTTTTACAGAGCTCTAGTGTAGGCTTTGGGCTGCAGCCTCTACAGTAACACAATGTCTTTACAGAGCTCTAGTGTAGGAGTTGGGCTGTAGCCTCTACAGTAACACAATGTCTTTACAGAGCTCTAGTGTAGGAGTTGGGCTGTAGCCTCTACAGTAACACAATGTCTTTACAGAGCTCTAGTGTAGGAGTTGGGCTGTAGCCTCTACAGTAACACAATGTCTTTACAGAGCTCTAGTGTAGGAGTTGGGCTGTAGCCTCTACAGTAACACAATGTCTTTACAGAGCTCTAGTGTAGGAGTTGGGCTGTAGCCTCTACAGTAACACAATGTCTTTACAGAGCTCTAGTGTAGGAGTTGGGCTGTAGCCTCTACAGTAACACAATGTCTTTACAGAGCTCTAGTGTAGGAGTTGGGCTGTAGCCTCTACAGTAACACAATGTCTTTACAGAGCTCTAGTGTAGGAGTTGGGCTGTAGCCTCTACAGTAACACAATGTCTTTACAGAGCTCTAGTGTAGGAGTTGGGCTGTAGCCTCTACAGTAACACAATGTCTTTACAGAGCTCTAGTGTAGGAGTTGGGCTGTAGCCTCTACAGTAACACAATGTCTTTACAGAGCTCTAGTGTAGGAGTTGGGCTGTAGCCTCTACAGTAACACAATGTCTTTACAGAGCTCTAGTGTAGGAGTTGGGCTGTAGCCTCTACAGTAACACAATGTCTTTACAGAGCTCTAGTGTAGGAGTTGGGCTGTAGCCTCTACAGTAACACAATGTCTTTACAGAGCTCTAGTGTAGGCTTTGGGCTGCAGCCTCTACAGTAACACAATGTCTTTACAGAGCTCTAGTGTAGGCTTTGGGCTGCAGCCTCTACAGTAACACAATGTCTTTACAGAGCTCTAGTGTAGGAGTTGGGCTGTAGCCTCTACAGTAACACAATGTCTTTACAGAGCTCTAGTGTAGGAGTTGGGCTGTAGCCTCTACAGTAACACAATGTCTTTACAGAGCTCTAGTGTAGGAGTTGGGCTGTAGCCTCTACAGTAACACAATGTCTTTACAGAGCTCTAGTGTAGGAGTTGGGCTGTAGCCTCTACAGTAACACAATGTCTTTACAGAGCTCTAGTGTAGGAGTTGGGCTGTAGCCTCTACAGTAACACAATGTCTTTACAGAGCTCTAGTGTAGGAGTTGGGCTGTAGCCTCTACAGTAACACAATGTCTTTACAGAGCTCTAGTGTAGGAGTTGGGCTGTAGCCTCTACAGTAACACAATGTCTTTACAGAGCTCTAGTGTAGGAGTTGGGCTGTAGCCTCTACAGTAACACAATGTCTTTACAGAGCTCTAGTGTAGGAGTTGGGCTGTAGCCTCTACAGTAACACAATGTCTTTACAGAGCTCTAGTGTAGGAGTTGGGCTGTAGCCTCTACAGTAACACAATGTCTTTACAGAGCTCTAGTGTAGGAGTTGGGCTGTAGCCTCTACAGTAACACAATGTCTTTACAGAGCTAGTGTAGGCTTTGGGCTGCAGCCTCTACAGTAACACAATGTCTTTACAGAGCTCTAGTGTAGGCTTTGGGCTGCAGCCTCTACAGTAACACAATGTCTTTACAGAGCTCTAGTGTAGGAGTTGGGCTGTAGCCTCTACAGTAACACAATGTCTTTACAGAGCTCTAGTGTAGGAGTTGGGCTGTAGCCTCTACAGTAACACAATGTCTTTACAGAGCTCTAGTGTAGGAGTTGGGCTGTAGCCTCTACAGTAACACAATGTCTTTACAGAGCTCTAGTGTAGGCTTTGGGCTGCAGGCTCTACAGTAACACAATATCTTTACAGAGCTCTAGTGTAGGAGTTGGGCTGTAGCCTCTACAGTAACACAATGTCTTTACAGAGCTCTAGTGTAGGAGTTGGGCTGTAGCCTCTACAGTAACACAATGTCTTTACAGAGCTCTAGTGTAGGCTTTGGGTTGCAGGCTCTACAGTAATACAGTGGTTTTACAGAGCTCTAGTGTAGGCTTTGGGCTGCAGCCTCTACAGTAACACAATGTCTTTACAGAGCTCTAGTGTAGGAGTTGGGCTGTAGCCTCTACAGTAACACAATGTCTTTACAGAGCTCTAGTGTAGGAGTTGGGCTGTAGCCTCTACAGTAACACAATGTCTTTACAGAGCTCTAGTGTAGGAGTTGGGCTGTAGCCTCTACAGTAACACAATGTCTTTACAGAGCTCTAGTGTAGGAGTTGGGCTGTAGCCTCTACAGTAACACAATGTCTTTACAGAGCTCTAGTGTAGGAGTTGGGCTGTAGCCTCTACAGTAACACAATGTCTTTACAGAGCTCTAGTGTAGGAGTTGGGCAGCCTCTACAGTAACACAATGTCTTTACAGAGCTCTAGTGTAGGAGTTGGGCTGTAGCCTCTACAGTAACACAATGTCTTTACAGAGCTCTAGTGTAGGAGTTGGGCTGTAGCCTCTACAGTAACACAATGTCTTTACAGAGCTCTAGTGTAGGAGTTGGGCTGTAGCCTCTACAGTAACACAATGTCTTTACAGAGCTCTAGTGTAGGAGTTGGGCTGTAGCCTCTACAGTAACACAATGTCTTTACAGAGCTCTAGTGTAGGAGTTGGGCTGTAGCCTCTACAGTAACACAATGTCTTTACAGAGCTCTAGTGTAGGAGTTGGGCTGTAGCCTCTACAGTAACACAATGTCTTTACAGAGCTCTAGTGTAGGAGTTGGGCTGTAGCCTCTACAGTAACACAATGTCTTTACAGAGCTCTAGTGTAGGCTTTGGGCTGCAGCCTCTACAGTAACACAATGTCTTTACAGAGCTCTAGTGTAGGCTTTGGGCTGCAGCCTCTACAGTAACACAATGTCTTTACAGAGCTCTAGTGTAGGAGTTGGGCTGTAGCCTCTACAGTAACACAATGTCTTTACAGAGCTCTAGTGTAGGAGTTGGGCTGTAGCCTCTACAGTAACACAATGTCTTTACAGAGCTCTAGTGTAGGAGTTGGGCTGTAGCCTCTACAGTAACACAATGTCTTTACAGAGCTCTAGTGTAGGAGTTGGGCTGTAGCCTCTACAGTAACACAATGTCTTTACAGAGCTCTAGTGTAGGAGTTGGGCTGTAGCCTCTACAGTAACACAATGTCTTTACAGAGCTCTAGTGTAGGAGTTGGGCTGTAGCCTCTACAGTAACACAATGTCTTTACAGAGCTCTAGTGTAGGAGTTGGGCTGTAGCCTCTACAGTAACACAATGTCTTTACAGAGCTCTAGTGTAGGAGTTGGGCTGTAGCCTCTACAGTAACACAATGTCTTTACAGAGCTCTAGTGTAGGAGTTGGGCTGTAGCCTCTACAGTAACACAATGTCTTTACAGAGCTCTAGTGTAGGAGTTGGGCTAGCCTCTACAGTAACACAATGTCTTTACAGAGCTCTAGTGTAGGAGTTGGGCTGTAACAGTAACACAATGTCTTTACAGAGCTCTAGTGTAGGAGTTGGGCTGTAGCCTCTACAGTAACACAATGTCTTTACAGAGCTCTAGTGTAGCTTGGGCTGCAGCCTCTACAGTAACACAATGTCTTTACAGAGCTCTAGTGTAGGCTTTGGGCTGCAGCCTCTACAGTAACACAATGTCTTTACAGAGCTCTAGTGTAGGCTTTGGGCTGCAGCCTCTACAGTAACACAATGTCTTTACAGAGCTCTAGTGTAGGAGTTGGGCTGTAGCCTCTACAGTAACACAATGTCTTTACAGAGCTCTAGTGTAGGAGTTGGGCTGTAGCCTCTACAGTAACACAATGTCTTTACAGAGCCTGGGCTGTAGCCTCTACAGTAACACAATGTCTTTACAGAGCTCTAGTGTAGGCTTTGGGCTGCAGCCTCTACATAAAAAATAAAAAAAGGTTTCTAAAGAAATATTTTTTTCTTGCCAGCAGGCAAGAAAAAAAGAAAGAAAGGAAAAGGGAAAATGAAGATTCTCTCTGCAATGGCCGCCTGGCTCAATGTAGCTATCGCAAAATGGAGACGCAGGGAGAGCGAGGGAGGGAGAGTGAAATGGAGGAGAGAACGAGAGCACAAAGGGAGATCAGCGGGAGCAGAGGAAGAAGAGAGAGGGGAGGAGGGCTGGGGGGAGCTGGGGAGAGAGAGAGACTCATTAGTTTGTCTCATCTTTCTGCCTCTCACCTTGACCCACATTCACTGTCTGTTGCTATTCACCCCCCCCACACACACACACTTTGATTTCTTCAGCTGAGGCTATTATACCCTAATGACATAAGAGGCTCCAGAATGTTATCATTTCACTACAGAGAACCCATTATTGTGACTAGCAGAATCCCTGTGTGTGTGTGTCTGTGTGTGTGATAAAGACTGGGTTCAAGAGCGCTACATGTCCAGGGCTGAACTTCCTGCAGTCAGCCTATGAAGTCAGATGTTTGTTTGGCCAAAGGTGTTTGGGGGGAAAGTGACATTCCCAGAAATAGAACCTAGGGCCTGACCTCTCATCATCTCAACTCCAGACTGCATTAGCCCATTGAGCTAAAGCCTAAACATCCTAACATTAGTCTTCAGGTCCTGACAGGCAAGGTTCATCTTCCATGAGGGTAGTTTACCAGACCACTGCTGATACAATGGTAATGGAGTAATCTGGTAATCTGGGGGTTAGAAGGGGTAGTTTAATCTACCGTGCTACAGGGAAACCCTTAATCCCACATGAGACTATAAGGGCAGATGAAGTGAACAACACACACCCTTAATCTGAGTGAGAGCAGGCTTTCTCTGACAGAAAATCTCGATAGATAGATAGATAGATAGATAGATAGATAGATAGATAGATAGATAGATAGATAGATAGATAGATAGATAGATAGATAGATAGATAGATAGATAGATAGATAGATAGATAGATAGATAGATAGATAGATAGATAGATAGATAGATAGATGCAGACAATGATGTAAAATATGTATGTTAGTGTGTGTGTGTAACTGTACTTTATTGATCCCCTGAGGGTAGGCCCACATTAAATGTGTCACCAGCAGTAGTAGTGTTGGAGAATGTGCTAGAAAAAACAAATCTGCCAAGCATCGGCTGGAGAAATATTAGCAGCACCATCATGTTAGCGTTAGATGCAATGCTACCGTGCTGAAACATACTTGACTGTGTGCTTTCAATGCCTTTAGATACATACATTTCATGTTACACTAGTATAGCCAACTGGGTGTTGAACCAAGTGGCCAACAAGTACACCAGTCTGCTAGGCCTCAGGGAATGATGTTAATCAACCAAGCGCAGAGCATTTTCAGCCCCACATTCTCTCTCTCCATCTGATGCTACAGGTCAGCTAGCCAACCCGCTAAACATCCGCTAGCCAACCCGCTAAACATCCGCTAGCCAACCCGCTAAACATCCGCTAGCCAACCCGCCAAACAGCCGCTAGCCAACCCGCCAAACATCCGCTAGCCAACCTGCTAAACATCCGCTAGCCAACCCGCTAAACATCCGCTAGCCAACCCACTAAACCCACTAAACATCCGCTAAATATCCGCTAAACATCCGCTAGCCAACCCGCTAAACATCCGCTAGCCAACCCGCCAAACATCCGCTAGCCAACCCGACAAACATCCGCTAGCCAACCCACCAAACATCCGCTAGCCAACCCGCCAAACATCCGCTAGCCAACCCGCTAAACAGCCGCTAGCCAACCGCCTAGCCAACCTGCTAAACATCCGCTAAACATCCGCTGGCCAACCCGCTAAACATCCGCTAGCCAACCCGCTAAACAGCCACTAGCTTGAATTCAATAACTATGTCTAAACTGAGTCTGCTGAAGTCAAGGAGGACACTCTGGAGCTGTGTAATGGCAACATGTTGCAGTATAATCATAAAAATACTAAATCAGTTACAAATCAAAACTGGTTTAGTCACACTAATCAACTAGCTGTTACAAATTAATAACTTACTATAAATATACTCGTCATTACACAGGCCCACGCCCCCAAAGATTTGTATAACATTTTATATTATATATACTAAGCAATTAAGGTCACAGTTATGAAAATGTAGGACACTAAAGAGGCCTTTCTACTGACTCTGAAAAACACCAAAAGAAAGATGCCCAGGGTCCCTGCTCATCTGCGTGAACGTGCCTTGGGCATGCTGCAAGGAGGCATGAGGACCGCAGATGTGGCCAGGGCAATAAATTGCAATGTCCGTACTGTGAGACGCCCAAGACAGTGCTACAGGGAGACAGGACGGACAGCTGATCGTCCTCGCAGTGGCAGACCACGTGTAACAACACCTGCACAGGATCGGTACATCCAAACATCACACCTGCGGGACAGGTACAGGATGGAAACAACAACTGCCCGACTTACACCAGGAACGCACAATCCCTCCATCAGTGCTCAGAATGTCCGCAAAAGGCTGAGAGAGGCTGGACTGAGGGCTTGAAGGCCTGTTGTAGTAAGGCAGGTCCCCACCAGACATCACCGGCAACAACGTCACCTAAGGGCACAAACCCACCGTCGCTGGCTCAGACAGGACTGGCAAAAAGTGCTCTTCACTGACGAGTCGCGGTTTTGTCTCACCGGATTCGCGTTTATCGTTGAAGGAATGAGAGTTACACCGAGGCCTGTACTCAGGAGCAGGATCGATTTGGAGGTGGAGGGTCCATCCTGGTCTGGGGCGGTGTGTCACAGCATGATCGGATTGAGCTTTTTGTCATTGCAGGCAATCTCAACGCTGTGCATTACAGGAAAGACATCCTCCTCCCTCATGTGGTACCCTTCCTACAGGCTCATCCTGACATGACCCTCCAGCATGACAATGCCACCAGCCATACTGCTCGTTCTCTGCATGATTTCCTGCTAGACAGGAATGTCAGTGTCCTGCCATGGCCAGCGAGGATCCCGGATCTCAATCCCATTCAGCACGTCTGGGACCTGTTGGATCGGAGGGCAGGGCTAGGGCCATTTCCCCCAGAAATGTCTGGGAACTTGCAGGTGCCTTGGTGGAAGAGTGGGGTAACATCTCACAGCAAGAACTTGCACATCTGATGCAGTCCACTAGGAGGAGATGCACTGCAGTACTTAATGCAGCTGGTGGCCACACCAGATACTGACTGTTACTTATGATTTTGACACCCCCTTTGTTTAGGGACACATTATTCCATTTCTGTTAGTCACATGTCTGTGATATGTTCATATAAATATTTACACATGTTAAGTTTGATGAAAATAAACGCAGTTGACAGTGAGAGGACGTTTCTTTTTTTTAAATATATAATAATTTAGGATTTCAGTTTTGGATCAAAAAATTCCAAAATCACAAGGAAATCCAAAAAAAAGATGTCTCATGTCTCAATGAAATCCAGATATGAAATTACTGTTATTTGAAAATACAGCCATTTATGTCAATTTGCAGTGTACAAATTATTATAATCATGTTCCGGTCCCACGACCGTCGGCTCTGATAAAAACCGGCCTGTGGTTGAATCTAGTTGCCAACCTCTGCTTTAATGTAGACTCCACATGACCTACTGCTGCATTCATATACGGTCTGCTACATAACAGTCTCGTCTGGATTACTGGACTGGGCCCACGGCAGAATGACCAGATGTCATTGTTTTCAATGAGAGAGCGACGGTAACTTCCTGTTCCTTACAGAACAGCCACTCCAGTGTTTTCCCTGCCTTTGAATAGGTATGGAGGGCTCCCCATCTAGCTCTTCCCCTGGTCTAAACAAATTGAAATGTTTTGTTCAAGGTCCTACATGTGGCCCAGCTAAATGCCACGATTACGCCAGGCACTACCGCTAACGGTCAAACTACCGGAGACCATCCAGTTAACGGGTGGCGCAAACAAGGACACATTCTGCAACGTAATGGTCGGCGACTATGAGCTTGGCGACCAAGTTTATGCAAGTTAGCAGCTACTATTAGTAGTTGTAAAGGAATAAAAATTTGAAAAACGACAATGCTGTTTGAAGCGGTATCGTTGCCTTTTAATCCACGACTAGCGCCTCTGGTTAACTTTTGTGTAAACAGCAGCTTGCTAGTGTTTCATGTTTGGTTCACGTTCATTGAAAACATTATTAGCCTACAACTCTAGCCTATTTCCAACAAATGTTTTTGGATAATATTGGTAAGCTATTAGGAAACCTATTTCAGTGAATTTGTACTCTATGTTCTTCAAAAACCACGAAAAAGAAATCTAAATGACATTACATTTGAGTAATTTAGCCGTCTTATCCACATAACCAGGGCTTGACATCAACCTTTTTTTAGCTGACAATGTATGACACAATCTGTGCATTCAACTAGAGTACGTAAAACAATGACATCATGAGCCGAATCAGTGCAGGTGAAAGTGATGGCTATACAAGTTCAACAGATAAGAAGGGAGGCAAGGTGCTGTCTGAAGAGATAGACCCTCAGACTGTTGCAGATGGGCAGCATCTGTGCTGTAGAACTATTGCTAAAATGTTAGGTTTGTAGACTTGTATCCCAGCCCCCGACTCAACGAAGTCAATAACTAGGCTGCTCAGAGAAGTACTGTTTACCCCATTGCATTGAAACGTTTCCCATTTCAAGTTGATTTGCCATATGTAATAGGTTAGTCATACACTGGAAATCTTACCAAGTCACACTACTCAACCAAGAACTGTGTCAACAACAGCCCTGCCAAGTGAAGATCATATCCTGGCCTGCAGTTTGTGGTGTTTTATGGCTGTGTACTAAATATTGTCAGTCTATGTTGTACGTTCTATGCAAAAGGAGACGAGGAACATAACAATGTGGGACAATAAAGTTATTTTGTATCTCTAGCACCAGTGGTAGTTTACAGTCAGTTGGTCTTCCAGGATGCATAGCCTACAGTAGACTGCTAGTTCAGTCTGCTGGTGGAAAGTCACATGGCTGAGCTTGTTGCATAACCACTTTGTTGACAATCAGTGAATGATCACGAGGACACAAGCTGCCTGTATAATCCTTTACCCTAAACATCCGACTCTAGACTCTATACAACGAGCAGGGAAGCTGGGTGTGTAACACAATCATCAAAGAGTTAGGCTTAAATTAGCCAGCTAGCTAACTTGACCAAATAGTCTCAAACTCCATAATAAAGAAAGATGTATGTGGCTATGAAACGGTAGAAGTGAACAGATATACTCATTAACCCATAACTGAATTCTGCCAGAAGAATGGATCCCTGGGAGAGAGGTCTGGAGTAGGAAGCATGGAGACCAACAGCGTTGGACTGTAACCAGGGTTGGATTTGGAACCCATCCCCCTCACACACTTCCCCGCTAAATTTCGTTTAGCAGAGAAATGGGCGGAGTGGGTTAGCAAACTAGCTAGCTGCACTTTACAAAACATAATCTACTAGTCAAAATATTGCAATTTGTCAAGAATCCCAACGTTGAACTTCGGTACAATAAGTAACATGTCAAAACAATGGGTGGGAAAACAGGAAACAATGTTGCTAAGGTTACTGGTGAAATTTCTGCAGAATCTCTACGAATGGCGTGATAGATTGGCAAGGATGGATGTCAAATAGCACTGGTGACAGCAACCTGACTAACACTGACGTTACATTGCTCCCAAATATATCATCCGATCATCCGAAAACCCGACACATATGCAATGAATTTGGGTTAGCTAGCAACAATAGCAATGTGTGGCTAGGTCGCGCAGGCGGCACTTTAACGTTGCAATAAGAGAGTCTGCATACAACACTGTGTTGACGCTTTGAATCTGTCCGTCTATCAAGAGCAATAAAAACACGTCACACACATTGTCTTAGTAACGGGAAAACTAAGGGCGAGTGGTGAAAAGTGATTCTGGCAAAACACAGCGGTCAAGTCTCTCGTGCGTCCCTGTAATCTGACATGTAGAGACATTCCCGCTAATGGCCCTCGACCATGTAGCTAGCTAGCCGAACAGAGGGAAGAGAGAGAACACATCCAGTTCTCTCTCCGCTAGCTTGCGGAGCAGCACCCATCCCCCTCCTCTCTCCCCATCCCTCTCTCGCTCTCTGAATCCACCATCTTGATTCTGAGACCCGTCTCCCCTTTCGCACAAGCCAAAAACACAACCAAAATACCAACAAACTCACCTTTACCGGCCATCGACCAATCGATTACTGTCTTCTGAAATAAAAAATCGATATATCTGATAAAAGTGTGTCGATTTTAATATTGTAAATATGTCGTGAGAAGCGGGAACCGCGCCTTGGAGCAGAAAGGAACAATCCTAAACTGCCATCTGGTGGAGCCTTCCTCGCTGTAATGCTGTTCTGGTGGCGCAGCCTCTCACTGCAACCTTACTGCCTCCTGGCGGACACAGACGAGATTACAGCAACGGATGCGCGCCGCGGGGGCGAGGAGAGGGGAGGCACTGCAGGACCCCGCGAAAAGAGGGAAACAGTGGGGGGCGCGCTCAGATCCACGGGCACGCGTAGAAGGGGAGGGCGAGTTTGCTGGCAGTGTTTTGTTCGGTGGTTTGATGGTAAATAGGCCTTAACAGAGGACACATGTAGGAGGCTATAACATCTAGATTACCCCTCAAAACACAATTTACTAGAATACAATACACACATGTCACAGTATTAGTGCAGTATCTTGCCTGAGACCTGAAGACTCATGTTAGCTCCAAGTCGTAATGCCTAGGCTTTAGCTGTGGCAAAGATGATCTGGGTTCAATATCTGGTCTGTCAAAATCTCTCTCTCTCTGGTTTTATTTAGCTTGTCTACATTAGTTGGTCCTGTTGAGGTGAGACTATCTCAATGTCTGCCACATACAGGGCCTTCATCAGAAAGTGCTCACACCTCTTGACTTTCTCCACATTTTGTTGTGTTACAGCCTGAACTTAAAATGTATTAAATGTAGATGTTTGTGTCACTGGCCTACACACAACACCCCATAATGTCAAAGTGGAATTCTGTTTTTCGAAATGTTTACAATTTTTTAATTTTTTAATTCAAAGCTGAAATGTTTTGAGTCGATAAGTGTTCAACCCCATTGTTATGGCAAGCCTAAATATGTTCAGGAGTAAACATGTACTTAACAAGTCACGTAATATGTTGCTTGGACTCTGTGTGCAATAATAGTGTTTAACATGATTTTTGAATGACCTCATCTCTGTGCCCTACCACAGGAGGTTGGTGGCACTTTAATTGGGGAGGACGGGCTCGTTTTAATGGTATCAAATACATCAAACACATGGTTTCAACGATTTCCAGGTGTTTGATGCCATTCCATTCGCTCCGTCCCAGCCATTATTATGAGCTGTCCTCCCCTCAGCAGCCTCCTCTGTACCCCACACATACAATTATCTGTGAGGTCCCTCAGTCGAGCAGTGAATTTCAAACACAGATTCAACCACAAAGACCAGGGAGGTTTTCCAATGCCTCGCGAAGAAGAACACCTGTTGGGCAATGGATAAAAAGAAAAAAAAACAGACATTAAATATCCCTTTGATCATGGTTATTATCATTTTTTATTTATTTAACCTTTATCTAAGTAGGCAAGTCAGTTAAAGAACAAATAATTATTTTCAATGAGGGTCTACCAAAAGGCAAAAGGCCTCCTGTGTGTACGGGAGCTGGGATTAAAAATACAAATACAAAAATAAAATATAAACATAGGACAAACACACATCATGACAAGAGAGACAACACAATGCTACATAAAGAGAGACCTAAAGACAACAACATAGCAAGGCAGCAACACATGACAACACAGCATGGTAGCAACACAACATGACAACAACATGGTAACAACATAACATGGTAGCAGCACAAAACATAGTACAAACATTATTGGGCACAGACAACAGCACAAAGGGCAAGAAGGTAGAGACAACAATACATCACGCAATTGTCAGTAAGCCACAATTGCAACAGCCACAATTGTCAGTAAGAGTGTCCATGATTGAGTCTTTGAATGAAGAGAATGAGATGAAAGTGTCCAGTTTGAGTGTTTGTTGCAGCTCGTTCCAGTCACTAGCTGCAGAGAACTGAAAAGAGGAGCGACCCAGGGATGTGTGTGCTTTGGGGACCTTCAATAGAATGTGACTGGTGGAAGGGGTGTTGTATGTGGAGGAGCTGCAGTAGGTATCTCAGATAGGGGGGAGTGAGGCCAAAGAGGGTTTTATAAATAAGCATCAACCAGTGGCTCTTGCAATGGGTACACAGAGATGACCAGTTTACAGAGGAGTATAGAGTGCAGTGATGTGTCCTATAAGGAGCATTGGTAGCAAATGTGATGGCCGAATGGTAAAGAACATCTCGCCGCTCGAGAGCACCCTTATCTGCCGATCTATAAATTATGTCTCCATAATCTAGCATGCGTAGGATAGTCATCTGAATCAGGGTTAGTTAGGCAGCTGGGGTGAAAAATGAGCGATTATGATAGAGGAAACCAAGTCTCGATTTAACTTTAGCCTGCAGCTTTGATACGTGCTGAGAGAAGGACAGTGTACCATCTAGCCATACTCTCAAGTACTTGTATGAAGTGAATACCTCAAGCTCTAAACCCTCAGAGGTAGTAATCACACCTGTGGGGAGAGGGACATTCTTCTTACCAAACCACATGACCTTTGTTTTGGAGGTGTTCAGAACAATGTTAAGGGTAGAGAAAGCTTGTTGGACACTAAGAAAGCTTTGTTGTAGAGGATTTAACCCAAAATCTGGGCAGGGCCAGCTGAGTATAAGACTGTATCATCTGCATATAAATGGATGAGAGAGCTTCCTACTGCCTGAGCTATGTTGTTGATGTAAATTGTAAAGAGTGTGAGGCCTAGGATCGAGCCTTGGGGTACACCCTTGGTGACAGGCAGCGGCTGAGACAGCAGATTTTCTGACTTCATACACTGCACTCTTTGAGAGAGGTAGTTAGCAAAGCAGGCCAAAGACCCCTCAGAGACACCAATACTCCTTAGCTGACCCACAAGAATGGAATGGTCTACCGTATCAAAAGCCCTGGCCAAGTCAATAAAAATAGCAGCACAACATTGCTTAGAATCAAAGGCAATGGTGACATCATTGAGAACCTTTAAGGTTGCAGTGACACATCCATAACCTGAGCAGAAATCCGATTGCACACCAGAGAGAATACTATAGACATCAAGATGCTGCATCAATACACCCAGTCACTACAAAGATACAGGCGTCCTTCCTAACTCAGTTGACGGCGAGGCAGGAACCCGCTCAGGGATTTTACCATGAGGCCAATGGTTACTTTAAAACAGTTACAGAGTTTAATGTCTGTGATAGAAGAAAACTGAGGATGGATCAACAACATTGTAGTTACTCCACAGTACTAACCTAAATGACAGAGGGAAAAGAAGGAAGCCTGTACAGAATATGGGCTCCCGAGTGACGCAGAGGTCCGAGGCACTGAATTGTAGTGCTAGAGGTGTCACTACAGACCCTGGTTTGATCCCAGGCTGTGTCATAACTGGCCTTGATCAGGAGTCCCATAGGGTGGCGCACAATTGTCCCAGCGTCGTCCTGGTTAGGGGAATGTTTGGCTGGGGTAGGCCGTCATTGTAAATAAGAATGTGTTCTTAACTGACTTGCCTACTTGGTAAAAGGTCAAATACAAATATTCCAAAACATACATCCTGTTTGTGACAAGGCACTAAAGTAATTCTGCAAAACATGTAGCAAAGCAATGAACTTTTATCCTGAATACAAAGCTTTATGTTTGGGGCGAATCCAATACAACACATTACAGAGTACCACTCTACATATTGCATAGTGGTGGCTGCATCATGTTATGGGTGTGCTTGTAATCGTTAAGGACTCGGGAGTTTTCAGGATAAAAAATAATTGGAATGGAGCTAAGCACAAAATCCCAGACACTGGGAGATGAATTCACCTTTCAGCAGGACAATAACCTAAAACACAAGGCCAAATATACGCTAGAGTTGTTTACTAAGACAGTTTTGAATGTTCCTGAGTGGCCTAGTTACAGTTATGACTTAAATCAGTTTGAAAATCTATGGCCAGACCTGAAAAGGCTGTCTAGCAATGATCAACAACCAATTTGACAGAGCTTAAATCATTTTTAAAAGAATAATGGGCAAATGTTGCACAATCCAGGTGTGGAAAGCACTTAGAAACCCGGAAAGACTCACAGTTGTAATCACTGCCAAAGGTGCTTCTAAAATATGATTAGATATTTCTATATTTCATTTTCAATAAATTTGTTCTGTGCCTCTTAATTTTTATTGTCTCTCCTCTTTCTTTCTTTCTTTCTTTCTTTCTTTCTTTCTTTCTTTCTTTCTTTCTTTCTTTCTTTCTTTCTTTCTTTC
Organism: Oncorhynchus tshawytscha; assembly: GCF_018296145.1. Lineage (NCBI taxonomy): Eukaryota > Metazoa > Chordata > Actinopteri > Salmoniformes > Salmonidae > Oncorhynchus > Oncorhynchus tshawytscha. The sequence continues at coordinate 183,170 of NW_024609815.1, forward strand.
TTTCTTTCTTTCTTTCTTTCTTTCTTTCTTTCTTTCTTTCTTTCTTTCTTTCTTTCTTTCTTTCTTCTCTTCTCTCTCTCTCTCTCTCTCACTCTCTCTCTCTCTCTTCTCTTCTCTCTCTCACTCGCTCTCTCACTCTCTCTTTCTCTTTCTCTCTCTCTCTCTCTCTCTCTCTCTCTCTCTCTCTCTCTCTCTCTCTCTCTTCTCTCTCTCTCTCTCTCTCTCTCTCTCACTCTCTCTTTCTCTTTCTCTCTCTCTCTCCCTCTCTCTCTCTCTCTCTCTCTCTCTCTCTCTCTCTCTCTCTCTCTCTCTCTCTCTCTCTCTCTCTCTCTCTCTCTCTCTCTCTCTCTCTCTCTCTCTCTCTCTCTCTTTCTCTCTTCTCTTCTCTCTCTCTCTCTCTCTCTCTCTCTCGCTCTCTCTTTCTCTTTCTCTCTCTCTCTCTCCCTCTCTCGCTCTCTCTTTCTCTCTCTCTCTCTCTCTCTCTCTCTCTCTCTCTCTCTCTCTCTCTCTCTGTCTCTCTCTCTCTCTTTTCTTTGTGGGTCTGTGTAATCTGAGGGAAATATGTGTCTCTAATATGGTCATACACAGTTTCCACCTCATTTTTGTGGGCAGTGTGCACATAGCCTGTCTTCTCTTGAGAGCCAGGTCTTCGTTCGGTGGCCTTTCTCAATAGCAAGGCTATGCTCACTGAGTCTGTACATAGTCAAAGATTTCCTTAAGTTTGGGTCAGTCACAGTGATCAGGTATTCTGCCACAGTGTACTTTCTGTTTAGGTCGCTCTCTCTCTTTCTCTCTCTCTTACCCTCTCCCTTTTATCTCTCTCTCTCTCGTTGTAGGACAAGTGTTCATGATCTATAAACCGTCATCATTCCCAGCTCTGTGCAGGATGAATACTGATTCTCTGAGAGAAAAATAGAGAAATAAAGAGACAGAGAGACAGAGAGACAGAGAGACAGACAGACAGACAGACAGACAGACAGACAGACAGACAGACAGACAGACAGACAGACAGACAGACAGACAGACAGACAGACAGACAGAGAGAGAGAGACAGAGAATAATGTACTTCACTACAAAGGGAGTGTGTTGTCATTTCATTGGCTTTGGATAAACAAGTGTGAAGTGTTTGAAGCTCTCCATTCCTCCCTCTTCTCTATAATTCATTCTCTCTGCTCTTCATCAGACTGAGTCTCAAAAAAATTCACAACTTCTCACAGAGAATTTTGATTATTTAGTGTTGTAGACGGTGGATATTTTTGCAGAATTCTGCATGCAGTCTCAATTTGGTGTTTGTCCCATTTTGTGAATTCTTGGTTGGTGAGCGGACCCCAGACCTCACAACCATAAAGGGCAATGGGTTCTAAAACTGACTCAAGTATTTTTAGCCAGATCCTAATTGGTATGTCAAATTGTATGTTCCTTTTGATGGCATAGAAGGCTCTCTCTCTCTCTCTCTCTCTCTCTCTCTCTCTCTCTCTCTCTCTCTCTCTCTCTCTCTCTCTCTCCCTCTCTCTACACAGGCTCTGTTGGCAAACTTCTCCATAATATAGTTATTGAATAGTCCCATAAAACGCTTATAGCGCTCTCCTCTTCACAGTTGCCATAGAAACAGAACATTTTTCCTCCCGAGAAGCAACCTAACATACACTGTCTGTTAAGCGGAAGAAAGGACGGACAGACAGACAGGCAGACAGGAAGGCAGACAGGAAGGCAGACAGGCAGAGAGACTGATTATATTACGGCTGTTGGACTGAATAGAGCCTTAGCACCCCTCTCATCCAACCCATTACTGTAGAGAAAGTGCTGTGTTAGTGGGTTACATGACTGTCTCACCCATGTGGCAGGTCTGGTCTCACTAATCAGACTGCTCCCTTGATCTGCTTCCTGTCTCTCTGTCTGTCTGTCAACGAGCCTCAGGCACAAACGATAGACTGCATGCAGCTAAAGGGAGAGGTAATTACTGGTATGGGGTACAAGCTATGACACAAACACATGCTTGCATGCACGCAGGCACACACACATACACACATAATGGCAAATCAGAAGAGAGAAAGTCACAGAGAGAGAGAGCGAGAGAGAGAGAGAGGACAAACACCAAATTGAGACTCTGCATGCAGAATTCTGCAAAAATATCTTCCGTGTACAACGTAGAACACCAAATAATGCATGCAGAGCAGAATTAGGCCGATACCCACTAATTATCAAAATCCAGAAAAGAGCCGTTAAATTCTACAACCACCAAAAAGGAAGCGATTCCCAAACCTTCCATAACAAAGGCATCACCTACAGAGAGATGAACCTGGAGAAGAGTCCCCTAAGCAAGCTGGTCCTGGGGCTCTGTTCACAAATACAAACACACCCCACAGAGCCCCAGGACAGCAGCACAATTAGACCCAACCAAATCATGAGAAAACAAAAAGAGAATTACTTGACACATTGGAAAGAATTAACAAAAAAACTGAGCAAACTAGAATGCTATTTGGCCCTAAACAGAGAGTACACAGTGGCAGAATACCTGACCACTGTGACAGACCCAAACTTAAGGAAAGCTTTGACTATGTACAGACTCAGTGAGCATAGCCTTGCTATTGAGAAAGGTCACCGTAGGCAGACATGGCTCTCAAGAGAAGACAGGCTATGTGCTCACTGCCCACAAAATGAGGTGGAAACTGAGCTGCACTTCCTAACCTCCTGCCCAATGTATGACCATATTAGAGAGACATATTTCCCTCAGATTACACAGATCCACAAAGAATTTGAAAACAAATCCAATTTTGATAAACTCCCATATCTACTGGGTGAAATTCCACAGTGTGCCATCACAGCAGCAAGATTTGTGACCTGTTGCCACAAGAAAAGGGCAACCAGTGAGGAACAAACACCATTGTAAATACAACCCATATTTATGCTTATTTATTTTCCCTTGTGTACCCTTAACCATGTGTACATCATTGAACACTGTATATATTCGTAATATGACATTTGTAATGTCTTTATTGTTTTGAAACTTCTGTTTGTGTAATGTTTACTGTTCATTTTTATTGTTTATTTAACTTTTGTATATTATCTACCTCACTTGCTTTGGCAATGTTAACACATGTTTCCCATGCCAATAAAGCCCCTGGAATTGAATTGAATTGAGAGAGACAGAGAGTGTGAGAGAGGGAGAGAGAGAGAGAGGAAGAGACAGAGAGAGAGGCAGAGAGAGAGACAGGGGGGGAGAGAGAGAGAGAGAGAGAGAGAGGGAGAGAGAGAGAGAGAGGGAGAGAGAGACAGAGAGAGAGAGAGAGAGAGACAGACAGAGAGAGAGACTATCCTCAATCCCTACAGCAGAGGAGCATGTGATGAATGTGATGAAATATAGATGTGGGATAGAGAAGGACAATTAATTCCCGCTGGGAGCAGATCTGTGTGTGCGCGAGTTTGTGCATGCATGCATAAACGTGCAAACACACACACACAAAGGTGCCTGCCAGTGGTCAGTGTTTATGATTATGTTTTTTTGGTCGCTATGCATGCTTAAGCATAATGGCATCGTTCCCTCCTCTCTCTCTCTCTCTCTCTCTCTCTCTCTCTCTCTCTCTCTCTCTCTCTCTCTCTCTCTCTCTCTCTCTCTCTCTCTCTCTCTCTCTTCACGGTGGGGCAGGCTGAGAAGCGCAGCAGCTGTGTGTGAGTGAGGGAGGGAGGGAGGGAGAGGGATCGGGAGACAGAAGAAGGATTTTTTTTGTATCACCGACCCCTGTGGTCGACAACAGTGCTCTACCGGCGGTTGGAGGAGCCAGGTAGACCCGTCGGGCGACTGGTAACCTTGGAGGCACGCCAAACCACCCAGGAGGAAGGAGGGAAGAGGGGTGGAAGGATGACTGTCTCCCTGATCTGACAGAAGACATTTATTCGGTGAATGAGCGGAGGGCACAGTATTGACGCAATACCGCAGGTGAGTTTCTGGCAGTCGTTACAAATATCAGTTGATTTAGCAATCAATCTACGCGTGAGCAGGGATTATTTACGGTGGAATAGTCGGGTAACTGACACGGTATCGACCATACCGCTGTGGGGCTATTTTCTGTTTATTTTGTGGTTTCTATAATTGTGGTGATTATTTGTCCTGCCGCGTACAGCATTACTTCCTGTGCGCGGGTACGCGCCTCGTTCCAATCATAAATCCAGCACGGACCGTGTGTGTAACCTTGACAAGACACACACACTCATCCTCTCTCTCGCCCAGTGACAAGATGACACGTGCGCGCACCCCACCACACAGACTCTTGGCATCTTTTGGCATTCTGTCCTTATTAGAACAGTCAGTGATTGAGTCACCATGAGTAACCATACCTGAGACCTGAAAACCTGCAGAAGCCCTTTCTATATATTTTGCTCAATGGGTAACACAGTCCTGGGGGCCACACTCAGACGACCTGAGCCCAAACCCTGTCTATCTCATAAAACAGACTGTAGATTTACTTAAGTATGTGTCTACTGTCTGTGTATATTGTAGGTGTGTGTCTACTGTCTGTGTATATTGTAGAAGGTGTGTGTGTGTGTGTCTACTGTCTGTGTATATTGTAGAAGGTGTGTGTCTACTGTCTGTGTATATTGTAGATGTGTGTGTCTACTGTCTGTGTATATTGTAGATGTGTGTGTGTCTACTGTCTGTGTATATTGTAGAAGGTGTGTGTGTCTACTGTCTACTGTCTGTGTATATTGTAGAATGTGTCTGTGTCTACTGTCTGTGTATATTGTAGAAGGTGTGTGTGTCTACTGTCTGTGTATATTGTAGAAGGTGTGTGTGTGTCTACTGTCTGTGTATATTGTAGAAGGTGTGTGTGTTTACTGTCTGTGTATATTGTAGAAGGTGTGTGTGTCTACTGTCTGTGTATATTGTAGAAGGTGTGTGTGTGTCTACTGTCTGTGTACATTGTAGAAGGTGTGTGTGTCTACTGTCTGTGTATATTGTAGAAGGTGTGTGTGTCTACTGTCTGTGTATATTTTAGAAGGTGTGTGTGTCTACTGTCTGTGTATATTGTAGAAGGTGTGTGTGTCTACTGTCTGTGTATATTGTAGAAGGTGTGTGTGTCTACTGTCTACTGTCTGTGTATATTGTAGAAGGTGTGTGTGTCTACTGTCTGTGTATATTGTAGAAGGTCTGTGTGTCTACTGTCTGTGTATATTGTAGAAGGTGTGTGTGTCTACTGTCTGTGTATATTGTAGAAGGTGTGTGTGTCTACTGTCTGTGTATATTGTAGAAGGTGTGTGTGTCTACTGTCTGTGTATATTGTAGAAGGTGTGTGTGTCTACTGTCTACTGTCTGTGTATATTGTAGAAGGTCTGTGTGTCTACTGTCTGTGTATATTGTAGAAGGTGTGTGTGTCTACTGTCTGTGTATATTGTAGAAGGTGTGTGTGTCTACTGTCTGTGTATATTGTAGAAGGTCTGTGTGTCTACTGTCTGTGTATATTGTAGAAGGTGTGTGTGTCTACTGTCTGTGTATATTGTAGAAGGTGTGTGTGTCTACTGTCTACTGTCTGTGTATATTGTAGAAGGTGTGTGTGTCTACTGTCTGTGTATATTGTAGAAGGTCTGTGTGTCTACTGTCTGTGTATATTGTAGAAGGTGTGTGTGTCTACTGTCTGTGTATATTGTAGAAGGTCTGTGTGTCTACTGTCTGTGTATATTGTAGAAGGTGTGTGTGTCTACTGTCTGTGTATATTGTAGAAGGTCTGTGTGTCTACTGTCTGTGTATATTGTAGAAGGTGTGTGTGTCTACTGTCTGTGTATATTGTAGAAGGTGTGTGTGTCTACTGTCTGTGTATATTGTAGAAGGTCTGTGTGTCTACTGTCTGTGTATATTGTAGAAGGTGTGTGTGTCTACTGTCTGTGTATATTGTAGAAGGTGTGTGTGTCTACTGTCTACTGTCTGTGTATATTGTAGAAGGTGTGTGTGTCTACTGTCTGTGTATATTGTAGAAGGTCTGTGTGTCTACTGTCTGTGTATATTGTAGAAGGTGTGTGTGTCTACTGTCTGTGTATATTGTAGAAGGTGTGTGTGTCTACTGTCTGTGTATATTGTAGAAGGTCTGTGTGTCTACTGTCTGTGTATATTGTAGAAGGTGTGTGTGTCTACTGTCTGTGTATATTGTAGAAGGTGTGTGTGTCTACTGTCTGTGTATATTGTAGAAGGTGTGTGTGTCTACTGTCTGTGTATATTGTAGAAGGTGTGTGTGTCTACTGTCTGTGTATATTGTAGAAGGTCTGTGTGTCTACTGTCTGTGTATATTGTAGAAGGTGTGTGTGTCTACTGTCTGTGTATATTGTAGAAGGTGTGTGTGTCTACTGTCTGTGTATATTGTAGAAGGTCTGTGTGTCTACTGTCTGTGTATATTGTAGAAGGTGTGTGTGTCTACTGTCTGTGTATATTGTAGAAGGTGTGTGTGTCTACTGTCTGTGTATATTGTAGAAGGTCTGTGTGTCTACTGTCTGTGTATATTGTAGAAGGTGTGTGTGTCTACTGTCTGTGTATATTGTAGAAGGTGTGTGTGTCTACTGTCTACTGTCTGTGTATATTGTAGAAGGTGTGTGTGTCTACTGTCTGTGTATATTGTAGAAGGTCTGTGTGTCTACTGTCTGTGTATATTGTAGAAGGTGTGTGTCTACTGTCTGTGTATATTGTAGAAGGTGTGTGTGTCTACTGTCTGTGTATATTGTAGAAGGTCTGTGTGTCTACTGTCTGTGTATATTGTAGAAGGTGTGTGTGTCTACTGTCTGTGTATATTGTAGAAGGTGTGTGTGTCTACTGTCTGTGTATATTGTAGAAGGTGTGTGTGTCTACTGTCTGTGTATATTGTAGAAGGTGTGTGTGTCTACTGTCTGTGTATATTGTAGAAGGTCTGTGTGTCTACTGTCTGTGTATATTGTAGAAGGTGTGTGTGTCTACTGTCTGTGTATATTGTAGAAGGTGTGTGTGTCTACTGTCTGTGTATATTGTAGAAGGTGTGTGTCCACTGCAGCAGCATCCTCTGCGTCAGAACAGTGAATTACAACCACTGACTGAGTCACCTGGCAGACACAGAAGAGGGTCTTACGTCAGATAGACGACTCCGTCTGCACTCAGATAGTTCATGGCAATGCGGTCGGAAGACAATGCCATTAGGTGAACCCCTCTGTTTCTGTCTGAGGGGTGTGTGTCTGTGTCTAACGTTTGTCCTCACCTCTCCTCCCTACAGGTGAGTAACCATGGAATCCACTCATCTCCTGGACGGCTCTAAGAAGCGGGTGAAGATCCACCCTCACACCGTCACCGCCAAGTACGCCCCACACACACCCCACACACACACACACTTTCCCCAGCCCGGAGACGAGGGGTACGATGACGCTCCCTCCTTCGAGGACTTCGGCTCCTTCCTGGAGGAGACCTCGGACAAGAAACAGCTGACAGGAGCCAGGAAGTGGACAGGAAAGGCCGGCGCTCTGTTTGGAGGGAAGGACAAAAACAAAGACACACCCCCTAGACCTCCCATGGGGGGAGGTGAGGGGGGGGTGGAGGGAGGAGGGGAGGGTGCAGGGGGGGGAGTAGGGGAGCAGCTAGCGAGTTTCAGCGAAGCGTCTGTGTCTGCTTCTCGGCTCACGTGGGCCAGTGTGGTCATGGCGGGGCTGGCTCACGGCTGTGTGTGTGTTCTGACACGCCTGGCCGCCTCACGCTTTAACCTCCCACCCTTAACTCTCCTCTTGGTACGATCCATCCTCCAGCTGCTCTATGGGACTGTACCAATGAAAAGGGCGGAGACGGCCTTTGGCTCAAAGGGCTATCGGCGGAAGCTGCTCCTGTACGGTCTGACTCACTCCTTCTCCCTCTGCTGCGCTTACTCGTCCTTATCCTTCGTCTCCCCCGGCGACGACGAGGCCATGTTGACAACCTGGCGCCTGGCGACCACCGTCCTGTCGGCCACTCTGGCGTTGTTGCTCCTGGACGAGCGGCTGGGATTGGTGGACCTGGTCACCGTAGCGACAGGCGTGTTAGGACTGGGTCTGGCGCTGGTTCCTAACCCAACAGGGCTGGATGAGAACAACAACGGGACCGGGTCAGGGATGCCCAATGGGGGGATACCTAATAGTGCGACACCCAATAGTGCGACACCGGCACAACAATCGGCCCAGTTCTGGCGGGAAGCGTTTGGTTGGTCCCTGACTGTTCTTGCAGGACTATGGATGTCTCTGGCTCTAGTCATGTACCGCTCTCTGAAGGAACGGGTCAGTGTCGGCACCGCTCTGTTCACTGTCAGCTGGACCGGCTGTCTGAGCACCGCAGTCTCCATGCTTCTCCTCCGACAGGGGCCAGTGTGGCCGGCCAGTCTCCAGGCTTGGTGCATCGTCCTGGGGGTAGCTGTGTGCTCTGCTGGGGGGTTCGTGGGGGTGACCCATGGCCTCACCCGACTTCACCCAGCTTTGGTGTCGGCTACACAGGGTCTGGAAGTACCGGTCGCTATGGTGCTGGAGATCGCTGTTGTGCCATTGGTTCCCTCAGTGTGTGAGGTCATAGGGGGTGTGGTGGTGGTGGCGAGCGTGGGTTGGCTTGTTACAGTGAAGCTCCTCCCCTCTCGAGGAAGTGGGAGGAAACAGAGAGAAGAGTATGAAGAGATCCTGGACTCGCCAATTAAATAACACACACACACATGCACACGCACACACACACACACAAGCACATGCAAGGGGGACATGCACGCACAAAGATTCTGGACTTGCCAATCAAATAGACCACTCCCCTTCTATCTATGTTTCTGTCTATCTCTCTTTTCCCAGGGGTTTTGTGCTCTCTCTCTCTCTCTCTCTCTCTCTCTCTCTCTCTCTCTCTCTCTCCCGCTCTCTCTCTCGCTCGCTCTCCCCCCTCTCTCTCTTGCCCTCACTCTCTCTATCTGAGGTCAGTATGTTTTTAAGAGGACTCTATGGTGAATGTTAATGCTTGAGCTAAAATAGCTGTCTTTAACCACAGATCTAGAATCAGATACACCAACTCCAATCCTTACCTTAACCATTAGGATGTGTCAAAATATCTGACCCTGTATCAGTGGTTAGGGAAAACATCTACCTACTCCAATGTGAATAGTAAATATATCTATTTTCTATTGCAGTTGTTGTAAAGTTCCAATACTGTGGTGTCTTACTGGCTATTGTGATAGTGTGATGTCATATTAAAACCTCTGTGTTACTGTGATTTGCTCTCCTACTGACTGTGTGTGTGTGTGTGTGTGTGTGTGTGTGTGTTGGCTGAGTTTCACATGGTAAAGTGTCAGTGACTATGCTAGCCAGCTGAGGGTCAGCCAAGGTGGTCAGTGCCAACTATAGAGACAGACAGCCAGGGTGAGGGGGCGGCAGCCAGCCAGGGTGCCCCCTCGGGTCATCTCTCCTCTCGTCATCTCTCCTCTCCTCTCGTCTCGTCATCTCTCCTCTCGTCATCTTCTCCTCTCCTCTCTCCTCTCGTCTCGTCATCTCTCCTCCTCTCCTCTCCTCTTGTCTCTCTCCTCTCCTCTCTCTCCTCTCTTCTCGTCATCTCTCCTCTCGTCTCCTCTCCTCTTGTCATCTCTCCTCTCCTCTCGTCTCGTCATCTCTCCTCTCTCTCCTCTCCTCTCCTCGCCTCTCGTCTCGTCTCGTCTCTCCTCCTCTCCTCTCGTCTCGTCATCTCTCCTCTCCTCTCGTCTCCTCATCTCTCCCTCGTCATCTCTCCTCTCCTCTCGTCTCCTCTCGTCATCTCTCCTCTCCTCTCCTCTCCTCTCGTCTCCTCTCGTCATCTCTCCTCTCCTCTCATCTCTTCTCCTCTCGTCATCTCTCCTCTCCTCTCGTCTCGTCATCTCTCCTCTCCTCTCGTCATCTCTCCTCTCCTCTCCTCTTGTCTCATCTATCATTGTGTCAGGTCACAATGCATGTAAACCAGGATGGTGGGATTCACATACCTTGAACCCTGTGAAATTTTGAAACTAGTTCTTGAAGAAGGAGAGAGAGAAAAGCTGACAGTGTCCAAACACACCCTCCTCCTACTAGCCTACCCACCCCCTGGCTGCTACTTTATATGGAAAACTCTCTTCATGTCACCCACACACACACCCTCCTCCTACTAGCCTACCCACCCCTGGCTGCTACTTTATATGGAAAACTCTCTTCATGTCACCCACACACACACCCTCCTCCTACTAGCCTACCCACCCCCTGGCTGCTACTTTATATGGAAAACTCTCTTCATGTCACCCACACACACACCCTCCTCCTACTAGCCTACCCACCCCCTGGCTGCTACTTTATATGGAAAACTCTCTTCATGTCACCCACACACACACCCTCCTCCTACTAGCCTACCCACCCCCTGGCTGCTACTTTATATGGAAAACTCTCTTCATGTCACCCACACACACACCCTCCTCCTACTAGCCTACCCACCCCTGGCTGCTACTTTATATGGAAAACTCTCTTCATGTCACCCACACACACACCCTCCTCCTACTAGCCTACCCACCCCTGGCTGCTACTTTATATGGAAAACTCTCTTCATGTCACCCACACACACACCCTCCTCCTACTAGCCTACCCCACCCCCTGGCTGCTACTTTATATGGAAAACTCTCTTCATGTCACCCACACACACACCCTCCTCCTACTAGCCTACCCACCCCTGGCTGCTACTTTATATGGAAAACTCTCTTCATGTCACCCACACACACACCCTCCTCCTACTAGCCTACCCACCCCTGGCTGCTACTTTATATGGAAAACTCTCTTCATGTCACCCACACACACACCCTCCTCCTACTAGCCTACCCACCCCTGGCTGCTACTTTATATGGAAAACTCTCTTCATGTCACCCACACACACACCCTCCTCCTACTAGCCTACCCACCCCTGGCTGCTACTTTATATGGAAAACTCTCTTCATGTCACCCACACACACACCCTCCTCCTACTAGCCTACCCACCCCCTGGCTGCTACTTTATATGGAAAACTCTCTTCATGTCACCCACACACACACCCTCCTCCTACTAGCCTACCCACCCCCTGGCTGCTACTTTATATGGAAAACTCTCTTCATGTCACCCACACACACGCCAGCATGCACCGACACACACACGCCAGCATGCAACGACACACACACGCCAGCCCGCATCGACACACACACACCAGCACGCACCGACACACACACGCCAACATGCACCGACACACACACACACAGATGAATGAAGTTCTGTGGCAGCAGAACAGTCGCTGTGTTATAAGTCTGGCAAAACGTCATAAATCCTAAACAGTTTATTAAAAGTGTATAAACTCAGTAATGAGAAAGAGAACTGTGTCTGATTATAGCTGAGATGTCAACAGTATCTGAGACACTCCTGTTATTGTCCACAATGTCCACGATGACAAGTTTTCCCTGGTAAAGATGGTGGGTGTATAACTTGAGACAGGAGGAACCCTTTCCACCAATTAAAAAGTTTAACAAATCTTTATTCATCACTTAGACAATTAGTCACAGAGCATTTCCTTGAATTATACAGAATTAAAAAAGAATACTAAACATATTTCAAGGCGATTGTTTTGCTTTACTAATGTATAAAGAGGTGATATGTTAGTGTGCAACATTTCAATAAGTTTATATTTTAGTTTTAATTCAGTCCCTGATAGAGGACAATATCCATCAGATATCCTTCCTTTAATTTCTCCTTGTATTTTTTCATCCTTAGTTCCCTACAGAGGATATTAGGCCCAGCTGGGTCTGCACCTTCTGCATTTCCATCGCTATAGCAACCAGAGGCCGCTCAATCTTTCCCGGGTCCGATGATGGCGATGATGTCCCTAACTGTTTCTTTGTGCTTGACGAGAACAGCTTCATGCCCAAACCCAGTCCGAGACCCGCCCCTATACTGCCAGGCTTCGTCCCTATTGGTCCACCTCTCCGACTAAGCCCCTCCCCCAAACCCAACCCATTCTCTTTATGCCCTGTCCTGATTGGCTCTGCTTCTCTATGCCCGGCTCCTATAGATCCAGCCCCTTCTGTCACCTCCCCTGTCAGCTTACTCTCCTCCAATCGATGTAGTCTATGGTTCTGCTCTTTGCTGTTCTGAAGGAGATGATGTAACACAGCCATCATCCTCCCATAACTTTCTGCTCCCTCCTGTTTGATCTGCTGTAGTGAAGAATTCATCCTCCCCTCTCGCTCTGTTACCTCCTCCTTCAGCTCCACTAGGCCTTGATGGAGCCTGGGGCTCGCCTGCTCTGTCTGCCCCCGGCAAACTGCCTCGATGGCGGGCAGGCACTGCTGGCAGACTCCCGGGGCTCCACAGCGTTGCTCCAGGGCTTCCATCAGCATCATATCCCTCTGGTGGGAGTCCTCCAGAGCCACGAAGAGTTTGTTCCAGCGAGAGAGGTCTGTAGCCTGGCAGGTAGTCACAGGGGAGTCCCCTGGAGGGAGAGAGAACCAGACACCACACTGTCAATCCACAGTCAGCCATACAAGCCACCTCTAGAATGTAGGTCTCAGGTGAACAAGTGAAACAGAGAGAGAAAAGGGGGAGCAGGTCAATGAGAGAAACGGAGAGACAGAAGAACAAGGGAAGAAATGAAGGAGTGAGAGAGTGAGACGTACCGTCCTGTTGGTCCTGTGTCTCCTTTTCGTAGTTGTCTGCGTAGTTCACTTCATATTCCTCTGCGTTCACACACACACAGCAGAGCACACACACCACATGCCAGACCCTGTTCACCAACATGCTGCCGCTTCCGAGTCTGTGTGTGTGGAAGAAAGTGTGAAGAAACGTCCCGTTGCCAGTGATACTCCAGAGGTCTTGTGCTGTATTCTCTCTCTCTCTCTCTCTAGTTGACTAGACTGAGCCCACAATTGTCTGGGCTGACTGTTATACACCAGGAGAAGGGGAGGAGAGAGGGAGGAGAGAAAAGGGGGATAAAGTGGGGGAAGGTGTGTGAGTAATGCTTCTGTGGAGGGTGCCACCTGTACTGTGAGGGAGGGGCAATCTGCAGGGTGGAGTGGTGCCACTGGTGGCACTTTTACAGCATAGAGAGAGAAGAGAGAGAGGCAGAGAGTGAGTGAGAGAGAGAGAGAGAGAGAGAGAGAGAGAGAGAGAGAGAGAATAAGAGAGAGGGAGAGTGAGAGAGAGGGAGAGAGAGAGCAAGAGAGAGAGACAGAGTGAGAGAGGTAGAAAGAGAGGGGAGAGAGAGAGAGAAGAAGGGGAGAGAGAAGGGAGAGAGAGACAGAGAGTGAGAGAGGGGGAGAGAGAGAGAGAGACAGAGAGAGAGAGAGACAGAGGGAGAGAGAGAAAGATAGAGAGACAGAGTGTGAGAGAGAGAGGGAGACAGATAGAGAGAGAGGGAGAGAGAGGGAGAGAGAGGAAGAGAGAGAGAGACAGAGAGTGAGAGAGAGACAGAGAGAGAGGGAGAGAGAGAGGAAGAGCGAGAGAGAGGGAGAGAGAGAAAGAGAGAGAGAGAGTGAGAGAGAGGCAGAGAGGGAGAGACAGAGAGAGAGACAGAGAGAGAGACAGAGGGAGAGAGAGAGAGAGAGAGGGAGAGAGAGAGGAAGAGACAGATAGAGAGAGGGAGAGATTGAGGGATGCTGAGACACAAATATGTTAAACCTGCTGATCCCAGAAGGGACTTTAACAGCCACAAAACACAAAGCTAAATATGTCAGTGTCTACCTCCTCCCTTGGCCTGCAGGTGATCACATTGCTAACAGGGGAAACACATTTACCAACAGATGACAGATGTGTGTTAACACCCTGCTGAACACACCATGTCTGTCTGGGGTGGAACATGTCTGTCCTCTAACAGGGGGGAGGGCATCCTAACATCCACTACTAAGAATTGTATAGCGAGAGAGAGAGCGCGAGAGAGAGAGAGAGATAGAGACAGAGACAGAGAGAGAGAGAGAGAGGGAGAGACAGAGACAGAGAATGCGAGTCATGTAGAAACAGGGAGAGAAACAGAGGGGGAGAGAAACAGAGGGGGAGAGACAGAGGGGGAGAGGGAGACACCTGGTCAGATAGACCAGAGAAAGGGAGACACCCGGTTGGATAGACCAGAAAGAGGGAGACACACCCGGTTGGATAGACCAGAGAAAGGGAGACACCCGGTTGGATAGACCAGAGAAAGGGAGACACCCGGTTGGATAGACCAGAGAAAGGGAGACACCCGGTTGGATAGACCAGAGAAAGCGACACACCCGGTTAGATAGACCAGAGAAAGGGAGACACCCGGTTGGATAGACCAGAGAAAGGGAGACACCCGGTTGGATAGACCAGAGAAAGGGAGACACCCGGTTGGATAGATCAGAGAAAGGGAGACACCCGGTTGGATAGACCAGAGAAAGGGAGAGGCTAAGAATAAGAACAATAACAACAGTCATATAAAACGACACAACTTAATGAGTAAAACCGTGCTATTAATAGCCCAGTGACCTCAGGCATTGTTAACATATAAATGAGAGTTGTTCAACGTTGTGATTTGGGCCACTGCCTCTGGTCTTTAACGCTGAGGGATGGAGAGAGGGAGCAGTTCAGTAGTGTACAGTTCCGTAGTGTACAGTTCAGTAGTGTACAGTTCAGTAGTGTACAGTTCAGTAGTGTACAGTTCAGTATAGTATACAGTTCAGTAGTGTACAGTTCAGTAGTGTACAGTTCAGTATAGTATACAGTTCAGTAGTGTACTGTTCAGTATAGTATGCAGTTCAGTATAGTATACAGTTCAGTATAGTATACAGTTCAGTAGTGTACAGTTCAGTAGTGTACAGTTCAGTAGTGTACAGTTCAGTATAGTATACAGTTCAGTAGTGTACAGTTCAGTAGTGTACAGTTCAGTATAGTGTGTGATTTAGCATTGCTTCTGGTGTATTGTCACTTAGTAAATCTGGCCCATAATGACAACTCTTAGATCTTTAGATCTTAGCTTTACAAGGGATGTGTGATTCTTCTCCCCTTTTCAAGATGTGTTTGTGGCTCCACGAGGCCCTGACATTCAAACTCTTCTTCACATGAGACCATTACAGTATGTCTGATGTTCTCACACAGTGAAAAGCAGGAAGCCACTGAAGATGTTTTGTGTCATCATAGAGCCTGAAGCTCGCAGGGAGACGCATGTACACCGCGTCTCCCTCCTCCAGCTCCATTCTTGAACAGGATATACCCATGTAACCAAGCCCATGTTGAGCAGTGGTGAATCTGATGTAGTAGACGCCTCTCACTGGTGCTGTGAAGGCACCTGCAGCAGAGGACAAGAAGAGAGGGGTCAACTCTTTACTTTTCTCCACTTCAATTCTGGCACACGGAACACCACCTCTGGACAGAAACAGGCATCTTACCTGTAATCGGGCTGTAGGCCTTGCCGATGTGGGTGATGACTCTGGTGTAGACCAGGTTGTTGTCAGTATTGAAGGGACCTATGGGTCCATTACCGTTCAAACCAGCAGCAGAGAAAGCCACGTTTGGTCTGTCTGTGAACACAGGAGAGAAAACACACAGTTTCACTTAGAGAGCGTTATTCTGTTCTGTCCCCACGATGATAGTTCAGTGCAATGCTCCGTGACTGAAACAACAACAGGGTGATGAGACGTTAGATGTGAGACATGTGAGCTGTAGCTCTTCTCTCAACGGCCGGGTCTGGATCTGTCATTACCTGTGTTCTGTCTCTTCAGTTCCTCAACATCATTCCTAGTGGTGGTCAGTTCTCTCTCACTGGCTCTCAGTCTGGCCTCCAGGGCTGAAGAAGATCAAAGACACACCAATATTCCACCAGCAAAATATGAAATATGTTTTGTGATTTAGTAATGACATTGATTCAACTAATATATACAGAACAAAAATATAAACAAAAATATGTTAAGTGTTGGTCACAAAAAGCTGATTTCTCTCAAAGGTTGTCCACAAATTTGATCGCTGTTAGTGAGCATTTCTCCTTAGCCAAGATCGTCCATCCACCTGACAGGTGTGGCATATATAAACTCAGCAAAAAAGTCCCTTTTTCAGGACACTGTCTTTCAAAGATCATTTGTAAAAAAAAATCCTAATAATTTCACAGATCTTCATTGTAAAGGGTTTAATCACTGCTTCCCATGCTTGTTCAATGAACCATAAACAATTAATGAACATGCACCTGTGGAACGGTCGTTAAGACACTAACAGCTTACAGACGATAGGCAATTAAGGTCACAGTTATGAACACTTAGGACACTAAAGAGGCCTTTCTACTGACTCTGAAAAACACCAAAAGAAAGATGCCACGGGTCCCTGCTCATCTGTGTGAACGTGCCTTAGGCATGCTGCAAGGAGGCATGAGGACTGCAGATGTGGCCAGGGCAATAAATTGCAATGTCCGTACTGTGAGACGCCTAAGACAGCGCTACAGGGAGACAGGATGGACAGCTGATCGTCCTCGCAGTGGCAGACCACATGTAACAACACCTGCACAGGATCGGTACATCCGAACATAACACCTGCGGGACAGGTACAGGATGGCAACAACAACTGCCTGAGTTACACCAGGAACGCACAATCCCTCCATCAGTGCTCAGACTGTCCGCAATAGGCTGAGAGAGGCTGGGCTGAGAGAGGCTGGACTGAGCGCTTGTAGGCCTATTGTAAGGCAGGTCCTCATCAGACATCACCGGCAACAACGTCGCCTATGGGCACAAACCCACCGTCGCTGGACCAGACAGGACTGGCAAAAAGTGCTCTTCTCTGATGAGTCACGGTTCTGTCTCACCAGGGATGATGGTCAGATTCACTTTTATCGTCGATGGAATGAGAGTTACACCGAGGCCGGCACTCTGGAGTGGGATCAATTTGGAGGTGGAGGGTCCATCATGGTCTGGGGCGGTTTGTCACAGCATCATCGGACTGAGCTTGTTGTCATTGCAGGCAATCTCAACGCTGTGCGTTACAGGGAAGACCTCCTCCCTCATGTGGTACCCTTCCTGTAGGCTCATCCTGACATGACCCTCTAGCATGACAATGCCACCAGCCATACTGCTCGTTCTGTGCATGATTTCCTGCAAGACAGGAATGTCAGTGTTCTGCCATGGCCAGCAAAGAGCCAGGATCTCACTCCCATTGAGCACATCTGGGACCTGTTGTATCAGAGGGTGAGGGTTAGGGCCATTCCCCCCAGAAATGTCCAGGAACTTGCAGGTGCCTTGGTGGAAGAGTGGGGTAACATCTCACAGCAATAACTGGCAAATCTGGTGTAGTCCATGAGGAGGAGATGCACTGCAGTACTTAATGCAGCTGGTGGCCACACCAGATACTGACTGTTACTTTTGATTTTGACATCCTCTTTGTTCAGGGACCCATTATTATATTATATTTCTATTAGTCACATGTCCGTGGAACTTGTTCAGTTTATGTCTCAGTTGTTGAAACTTGTTATGTTCATACAAGTATTTACAAATGTTAAGTTTGCTGAAAATAAACGCAGTTGACAGTGAGAGGACGTTTCTTTTTTTGGTGAGTTTAGAAGCTGATTAAACAGCATGATCATTACACAGGTGCACCTTGTGCTGGAGAAAATAAAAGGCCATTCTAAAATGTGCAGTTTTGGCACATAACACAATGCCACAGATGTCTCAAGTTTTGATGCTGACTGCTGGAATGTCCACCAGAGCTGTTGTCAGAGAATTTAATGTTCATTTCTCTACCATAAGCTGCCTCCAACGTCGTTTTAGAGAATTTGGCAGCACGTCCAACCGGTCTCACGATCTCAGAACATGCGTAACAACGCCTGCCCATGACCTCCACATCTGGCTTCTTCTTCACCTGCGGGATCGTCTGAGACCAGCCACCCTGACAGCTGATGAAACTGAGAAGTATTTCGATCTGTAATAAAGCCCTTTTGTGCGGAAAAAAACTAATTCTGATTGGCTGGGCCTTGCTTCCACCCATAGCTGCGCCCCTGCCCAGTCATGTAAAATCCATAGATTAGGGATTTAAATTGACTGATATCCTTATATGAACTGAAACTCAGTAGAATTGTTGAAATTGTTGTATTTATATTTTTGTTGAGTATATATAGACCAATGTTACCTGCATTCTCTTCCTCCAGTTCCGCCACTTTGGCCTTAGTGACCATCAGCTGGATTTTTTAGGTCCCTCACTGTTTTTCTGTGTCTCTACCTCATCCTCACAGGCTGTCACTCTGCCCTCCATCGTCCTCAGCTTCTCTCTCTGCTCCATCACCATGTCTCTCAGCCCCTTCATCTCATCCCAGATGTCAGGAAGCGTGGTCGTACACTCGCTGGTCACCTCTGTAGCTTCGGTCCCTCGGCTCTCTCCCCCTGTACTGTGTCCCTGTTGAGTGATGTCTCTCTCTCTGACCCGTCACCCTCCACTCTCCTCCTGAGTCCATGTTCCAGACAGACAGAACACCCTCCACTCTCCTCCTGAGTCCATGTTCCAGACAGACAGAACACCCTCCACTCTCCTCCTGAGTCCATGTTCCAGACAGACAGAACACCCTCCACTCTCCTCCTGAGTCCATGCCCCAGACAGACAGAACACCCTCCACTCTCCTCCTGAGTCCATGTCCCAGACAGACAGAACACCCTCCACCCTCCTCCTGAGTCCATGCCCCAGACAGACAGAACACCCTCCACTCTCCTCCTGAGTCCATGTCCCAGACAGACAGAACACCCTCCACTCTCCTCCTGAGTCCATGCCCCAGACAGACAGAACACCCTCCACTCTCCTCCTGAGTCCATGTTACAGACAGAACACCAACACCAGCAGAACAACAGTACCCCTCATTCTGAAACGATACCTGTTCAGATATGATACACTTTATGAGGCTCAGACCCCTGACTTATATACACACATCTCAGTTAAGCAGTACGTGTACAAGAGACATGTCATGAAAAAGTCAAGGTTGAAACCAGAACAACAGATAAGTTTCATTTTTGGGCTGGTCCGTTTTATTGATTGCAACGCCAGGGTTGTCGGTTCAATTCCCACGGGGGACCAGTACATAAAGACTATTAAATATATGCACTCACTACTGTAAGTCACTCTGTTTGCTAAATGACTTTACTATATACCTTGAGACGTCTGCACCTGTTGAAGGATCCCCTGATGTCAGCTGTGGTCACCTACCTGCTGCTAGCGGGTTAGACCACAGTGTGCTCAATCGGACATAAAAATGATTCACTGACTATTTTAGATGGGAATGTTTTGGTGACGTCATGTTGTCGGTCTCCCTGCATGGGCCAATAAGAATGTGTGCATTGTGTGTGTGTGTGTACATACCTGACTGTGTCCCCCTTCCTCAGCAGTACGTGTACCAAAGACAGGTCCCTCAATGGAGATGTGGAAACTATGACCAAGGACTTCCAGAGAAGGTTCACCTCGCCACAGGTCTGCTCATGTTGTAGAAGACCGTGAGAAGTATGTAACTGTTGTTTCGTAAATGATCTCCGATACCGAACCAGAATTCTCACCTACATATAGCTTACTAAAAGCATTTACAATTGACTAACTGTACAAATGCTATTTATTATTTTTTTCAAGTTTGCATACTATAAAATGTAATATCCCCAAACAGCGTACTGCTGTGTGTGTGTGTGTGTGCATAGATCTGGAGTTCATATTTCCTCAGCCACACAGGATGCGGCTCGTCCATAAAACCTCTCACCAGGAGACCTCTCTCTGACAGAGAGGTGAAGCATTCCATAGTCACAGGAAACAGTTATTATGACCGGGAACGCCACAGGAAACCCAGGAATAACGACAGCCATGGACGGATTTAAGACTCCGACTTCTCATTTGGCTCTGATACAGGCCCTCAGCTGAGAGAGGGCGGGTGTGTGCACACACACACACACTCACACACACACACACTCACACACACATCATAGTCTGAACAGGGTTCAGACCGGGAACACGGCAGCCATAGATTCAGAGCTCTGATAAACATCACACTGCACCAGAGCCTCATTATCAGTTTAATATGATTCTAAATAATTCCAGATGATCTAATATGGTCAGAGTTAAAAAATAAAACATAATGTTACTGAAACAACCCTGACAGGTTCAGAGACATGGAAGTCAAACCTCAATAGTTAATGTGTGTGTGTTCTGTGTCCCAGTAACCCAGAGTAACCACGTAGACCTCAGCACCAGCAGATCGAGGCGGAGCTGTCGTGTGTGTGTGTGTGTGTGTGTGTGTGTGTGTGTGTGTGTGTGTGTGTGTATAGCTGTCCTCTCAGGCAGGGTCAATTGAAAACATCTGTAGACGGAAACATTTACACGGTTTAGCCTGGTGGGACTATATTCAAGGCTGTAAGTGTGTGTGTACGTTTAATACTATGGAATAAGCATGACATGTTGCCGTATGGAAAATGACCTCACCCTATAGAGGTGAAGGGTCTCACACACACACACACACGTATTCCATATGCAACAAAATGTCACCTCTCTTGATCACACAAACTATTTTCCGACGACACAATACATAATGTAAACACAGTTGTCAGTGTTACTCCATTTCTAAGTCTCCAAATAGACCATCTATACCAACCATATAGATCTATACCAGCATATACAGTAACCTACATGCATATACATCTAGATAACCTCCACATAGATCACCACCATATACATACATTTAGGCCTGGATACATAACTCACTTAAAGAGTACATGGATGCTCCAATAGATACAGTTGAAGTCGGAAGTTTACATACACATTAAGTTTACATACACAGCCAAACACATTTAAACTCAGTTTTTCACAATTCCTGACATTTAATCCTAGTAAAAAATCCCTGTCTTACGTCAGTTAGGATCACCACTTTATTTTAAGAATGTGAAATGTCAGAATAATAGTAGCTGATTTGTTTCAGCTTTTATTTATTTTCAGAAAGAAATAAAATGATTTCCAGTGGGTCAGAAGTTTACATTAATATTTTGTAGCATTGCCTTTAAATTGTTTAACTTGGGTCAAACATTTCGGGTAGCCTTCCACAAGCTTCCCACAATAAGTTGGGTGAATTTTGGCCAATTCCTCCTGACAGAGCTGGTGTAACTGAGTCAGGTTTGTAGGCCTCCTTGTTCGCACATGCTTTTTCAGTTCTCCCCACAAATTCTATAGGATTGAGGTCAGGGCTTTGTGATGGCCACTCCAACACCTTGACTTTGTTGTCCTTAAGCCATTTTGCTATAACCTTGGACGTATGCTTGGGGTCATTGTCCATTTGAAAGACCCATTTGCGACCAAGCTTTAACATCCTGACTGATGTCTTGAGATGTTGCTTCAATATAGCCACATAAGTGCACCAGTTTCCTTGTTGCTTGTCAAGGGCTGTCTGTTGCCTGGTTGGTTTGTATGGGTTGGTTGGTGGTTGATGACTCATTGGTTGCTAAGGGTTCGATGAGTTCCTGGTTGGTTTTCAAGGGTTGGTTTGTTGCCTGGTTGGTTGATGAGGACACATTGGTTGTTGGGGACTCATTGGTTGCCTGGTTGGTTTGTAGGGGTTGTCTGGTTGCCTGGTTGGTTTTCAAGGGTTGGCTGGTTGCCTGGTTGTTTGTCGAGTTCTCGTTGTTTGTTGACGACTCATTGGTTGCTAAGGGCTGGCTGTTTGTCCGGTAGGTTGCTAGAGATTGGTTGGTTACCTGATTGGATGTCGAGGGCTGGTTAGTTACCTGGTTGGTGGTCGAGGACTCATTAGTTGTTGAGAACACATTGGTTGTTGGGGACTCATTGGTTGCCTGGATGGTTTGTAGGGATTGGCTGGTTGCCTGGTTGGTTCCTAGAGGTTGGCTGGTTGCCGGGTTGGTTTGTAGGGGTTGTCTGGTTGCCTGGCTGGTTTGTAGAGGTTGGCTGGTTGCCTGGTTGGTTCCTAGAGGTTGGCTGGTTGCCTGGTTGGTTTGTAGGGGTTGGCTGGTTGCCTGGTTGGTTTGTCGGGGTTGGCTGGTTGCCTGGTTGGTTCCTAGAGGTTGGCTGGTTGCCGGGTTGGTTTGTAGGGGTTGTCTGGTTGCCTGGTTGGTTTGTTGGGGTTGGCCGGTTGCCTGGTTGGTTCCTAGAGGTTGGCTGGTTGCCGGGTTGATTTGTAGGGGTTGTCTGGTTTCCTGGTTGGTTTGTAGAGGTTGGCTGGTTGCCTGATTGGTTCCTAGAGGTTGGCTGGTTGCCTGATTGGTTTGCCGGGGTTGGCTGGTTGCCTGGTTGGTTTGCAGAGGTTGGCTGGTTGCCTGGTTGGTTTGTAGGGGTTGGCTGGTTGCCTGGTTGGTTTGTAGGGGTTGGCTGGTTGCCTGGTTGGTTTGTAGGGTCGGCTGATTGCCTGGTTGGTTTGTAGGGGTTGGCTGGTTGCCTGGTTGGTTTGTAGGGGTTGGCTGGTTGCCTGGTTGGTTTGTAGGGGTTGGCTGGTTGCCTGGTTGGTTTGTAGGGGTTGGCTGGTTGCCTGGTTGGTTTGTAGGGCTTGGCTGTTTGTCTGGATGATTGACAAAGCCTAGCAGACCAACATGGAAATAAGTCTTTGACCTTGATATGTGATTTTTGTCTAATAAACTAATCTAAACTAGTTGGTTACCTGGTTGGTTGTAGAGGATCCAGTGGTTGCTAAGAGTTGTCTGCTTGTCTGGTTGTTTGTCAAGGACTTATTGGTTGTCGAGGACGTGTTGGTTTTTGAGGACTCATTGGCTGTCTGGTTGGTTGATAGGGGTTGGCTAGTTGCCTGGATGGTTGTCGAAGACTCACATGTTGCTAAGGGCTGGGTGGTTGCTAAGGGTTGGCTAGTTGCCTGGTTGGTTGTTGCAGAGTCACTGGTTGCTAGGGGCTGAATGGTTGCTAAGGGCAGGTTACCTGTTGAGGGTTGGTTAGTTTCTAAGTGCCAGTTGTTATTGTAGCAGATCAGAGGGGGAGCACTACAATGAGAGAAAACAAAAAGTGGTTACACACACACACACACACACACACACACACACACACACACACACACACACACACACATACACACCAGGCCAGTTGGGTTTGTAGGTCCTGTGTGAGCTGGTAACACTGAGCGTAGTAGCTACCCTGGGCTTCTACAAAGTCAGACAGGCTTCTCAAATGGGCAGCCTGCAACAGACAGGGTAGAACGAGAGAGTGAGCAGGTGTCTGTGTTAATACCAGTCTATGTGAATGTGTGTGTGCGCGAGCGTGTTGGTACATACATGTGTAGTGTTGATTCCCTCCAGCAGTAGTCTGGTGATCTCTGACTGTCGGTCAAACACACACTGAGAGATCCTCAGCTCCATCTCTGCCTGAGAGACTTCCTGGGCCCACATCTGACAGCAATGGATAGAGATACATAGGATCAATCAATGAGAAGACATAAAGGAACAGGACTAACCAATGAGAAAACAGACAGGAACAGGACCAACCAATGAGAAAACTACTGGTCCATTTTCATTATATCGTCCAGTCTTACTGTGCTACCTGATGTTAAAACAAGCGTGCGGGAGTGTGCATGTGTATATGTGAGGACTGACCTTCAGCCATCTGACTCGTAGGAAGCTGAACATGTAGGAGACATGATCTACATACTCCTCTCCTAATGGGTTAGCATTTAGACCCTGAGAGAGAGAAAGGGAGAGAGAGAGAGAGAGAGAGAGAGAGAGAGAGAGAGAGAGAGAGAGAATGAGAAAAAGAGAGAGAATGAGAAAGAAAGAAAGAGACACAGAGAGCGAGAGAGAGAGAATGAGATAGAGAGAGGGTGAGAGAGATAGATAGAGGAGAGAGAGATGAGACTTGACTTTTGATGCTATGCATTGTTGACATTCTTGGAAACCTAAGGCACACCTCTCCTGACCCAAATAGCATAAATCTTTCAAGCCACCACTGACCCTTCGTTAAGTCTGAGTAGGTCCAATGGATAGCAACTGTCGTCCAGTCTGACACCTAGGACAAGCTCACGTTTAAATCGCATGAAAGTCAGTGAGGGCTATGGAAAAAACTGAGTTTCTTTTTTTTAAATAACAAAAATGTAATAATTTAAAAATAATTGAACAGTGCACCAGGGGTACTTGCTACTGTGATTCCTGAGATGCAGAGCCTTTTGGAGTATTTTGATATTCCAAAATGATAATTTGTTACATTGTTTGCTAGCTCAGCTGGTTAGCGAAGGGTCAATTCATGTTGTCAGCAGTGTGAGATCAGCAGTAGGAGGTTAGCAGTATGGGGTCAGCAGTGAGACGTCAGCAGTAGGAGGTCAGCAGTGTGAGGTCAGCAGTGTGAGGTCAGCAGTATGTGGTCAGCAGTATTGGGTCAGCAGTATGTGGTCAGCAGTATGGGGTCAGCAGTATGTGGTCAGCAGTATGGGGTCAGCAGTGAGAGGTCAGCAGTAGGAGATCAGCAGTAGGACGTCAGCAGTACGAGGTCAGCAGTGTGTGGTCAGCAGTATGGGGTCAGCAGTGAAAGGTCAGCAGTGTGTGGTCAGCAGTATGGGGTCAGCAGTACGAGGTCAGCAGTGTGTGGTCAGCAGTACGAGGTCAGCAGTGAGAGGTCAGCAGTAGGAGGTCAGCAGTGTGAGGTCAGCAGTGTGAGGTCAGCAGTATGAGGTCAGCAGTATGAGGTCAGCAGTGAAAGGTCAGCAGTATGTGGTCAGCAGTACGAGGTCAGCAGTACGAGGTCAGCAGTAGGAGGTCAGCAGTACGAGGTCAGCAGTAGGAGGTCAGCAGTAGGTCAGCAGTAGGAGGTCAGCAGTATGAGGTGGGCAGTATGAGGTCAGCAGTATGAGGTCAGCAGTATGAGGTCAGCAGTACGAGGTCAGCAGTAGGAGGTGGGCAGTATGAGGTCAGCAGTATGTGTGTTCTCACCCGGGCCTCGCTGTCTGCTTCCTGTGCCTTTCTCAGTCTAGCCTTCGCAATGTCCAGATCTAACCGCTTATTCACCAGCTGCCTGCGCTCATTCTACGCACACACGCACGCACACACACACACAAACACACACACGCAGTTGTCAGAGTGTATTTGTGTTATAATAGTGTGTGTGTGTTGTGGTGTGGTGTGTGTGTGTGTGTACCTGTATGACTATGTATTCCTGGTCAGTAAACCTCCGTAGAGGAGACAGGAAGTTGATGTCTGTACTCTGGATCAGCTTCTTGTTCGCCAACCCGATCTGCCTCTCCAACTCCCCACACTTAATCAGAGTACTACCTACACACACACACACATATATACACATGTCCAGTCTCTAACCATAGTGTGTGTGTGTACCGTAGGGTGTGTGTGTATCGTAGGGTGTGTGTGTGTGTGTACCGTAGGGTGTGTGTGTGTGTGTGTACCGTAGGGTGTGTTTCTCCCCAGTTCCAGAGCAGCGTCCATCATGTTTTCACTCAGCAGCTCGTGGGGGGTTGGCCTCTCAGGGGCGCTCCAATCCAGACCCTTATACAACAAGTCCTCTAAACGAGCTCCTAAAAGATTAGGGTTCAGAGATCAGGGGTTAGAGGTTAAAATCCCTTAGCTCACACACACACACACACACACACACACACACACACACACACACAGACTAACCAGGGTTAGGCTGCAATAAAGTCTCAGTCTGTGAGATGATTTTGTCAGTCCAGGTCTTAGTGGACTCTGCTCTGTCCAGGAGACTCCCCAACCGGCTGTCCAACTCTGTCTTCTCAGCCTGCCCCAGAGCTTCCTCCGTATACTGAGGAGATACAACACGTCATCTATGTGTGAGAGTGTGTGTGTTGTAGATGCAGTTTCAAAGGATCACATGAAAGGCTATTTCTTTGAGGAATGGCTGCTCCTGAGACCGTCGCTGTCCACTGTCACGTGGTGCTGAACATGACGTTGTCCATATGAATGGTGCTGAATCTCCGATTGCCGACCAGCGGCTTTGTTCACTTGAGCACAATTTATTTATTATGATTACATCTTGTGACAACTAGCTATATATGTTAGGCAAATACACTGCTGTCATCCCCGCTACTATCTAACTGAATCAGATTGACATAGAAATCGACCCTTGGAGATCAATGAAGTTAAATTCAACATCTCCCTCACCTGAACAGCTCGGTTGATAAACGCGCCCGCGTCCACAGCGAGCCTCGTGATATCCATCTGGTCAAGGTCGGCCGCTCTCCTACGGCGCAACGAGCTAGGCTAGTTGTCTAGCAGCCGTGGACAGCTATAAAAAGACATCTCTTCTAACCGGATTACTGGCATGTGAAAAACTGAGACCGTAAACAACGACCATTCTCGAAAGACAGAGTATGACTAGCGGTGATGTATCATGTCATAACATTTTCCACACAGAGGAGCTAAGAATATCCATCATATCAGCTCGCGTTGTTTGAATGAATGACAGCGGAATCTGTTTACCTATCCAGCAGCTCGTTTCTCTATTCGCGGCTTTAGGGGATGTTTTGGTGACGTCAATGGGCTGCTGCAAAGAACATTTGTCGCGCTATGACGCGAAGAAGATTAGGTGTCCCGCAAAATGTCAAACTCCCTCTGTCATGTGTGAGTGAATGGTTCATGTACAGTGCCTTGCAAAAGTATTCACCCCCTTGGCGTTGTTCTTATTTTGTTGCATTACAACCTGTAATTTAAATGGATTTTAATTTCGATGTCATGTAAATGGACATAAACAAAATAGTCCAAATTGGTGAAGCGAAATGAAAAAAATGTACTTGTTTTTTTTTTTAAACACGGAAAAGCCCTTAAATAATATCTGGTGCAACCAATTACCTTCAGAAGTTACACAATTAAATAAAGTCCACTTGTGTGCAATCTAAGTGTCACATGATCTCAGTATATATACACCTGTTCTGAAAGGCCCCAGAGTCTGCAACACCACTAAGCAAGCAGGGACAAAGTTGTGGAGAAGTACAGATCAGGGTTGGGTTATAAAAAAATATCTGAAACGTTGAATATTCCACAGAGCACCATTAAATCCATTTAAAAAATGGAAAGAATATGGCACCACAACAAACCTACCAAAAGAGGGCCACCCACCAAATGCTGTGGGGATGTTTTTCCATTGGCGGGGACTGGGAAACTGGTCAGAATTGAAGGAATGGTGTATCTGTGTTTCAGTCTTTCAGAGATTTGAGACTGGGACGGAGGTTTTCCTTCCAGCAGGACAATGACCCTACGCATACTGCTAAAGCAACACTCAAGTGGTTTAAGGGGAAACATTTAAATGTCTTGGAATGGACTAGTCAAAGCCCAGACCTCAATCCAATTGACAATATATGGTATGATTTATAGAATGCTGTACACCATCGGAACCCATCCAACTTGATGGAGCTGGAGCAGTTTTGCCTTGAATGGGCCAAAATCCCAGTGGCTTGATGTGTCAAGCTTATAGAGACATACCCCAAGAGACTTGCAGCTGTAATGAGATTACACACACATTTCAGAAAATACTTTTTTTTTTATTACAGTAAAATTTGCAACTGCCCCATGAAAAACACAACAATTACTCCAGATTTACAAAAACATGAAAAGGGAAGAGAATTTCATTGATAACAGAACAAGTCAAATATTGAACATTGTAAACAGTGTCTCAGAGACGCCGTGTGCATCACAGGTAAGGTCCCCAGCCCAGGTACATCTGACACAGTAGTTTGTCGTCGGTAGCCTCCTGTATCAGGTAGTGGACGTGTCCCTCTATAGACAGAGGCAGACCCAACACCTTGTTACGACTCTTTATCACGCCCTGCAAACGCTGATCAATCTCACACACATGGGTCTTGGCCTGGGAGGGGAGACAGGAGGTGTTAGTTCATCCTTTCACATTTATTTAGAGATACTGTGTTTTATATGAACATTTATTTAGAGAGAGAGAGAGAGGGATAGAGTGTGTGTGTACCTTCTCGTTGACTATCTCTCCAGTCTCACTGGCCTGTGTCTTGGATTGTCCTTTGGGTTTACTCCACTCTACCAGAGGGTCATGGGAGAAATGTCTTCAGTACACTGAAACACACACACACACACACACACACACGTACACCCCACCATTGGTCCTTTGAAGTCCCACTCACCTGGTGGGCTAGTTTGGCACATGTTGATCTGAGTAGCCTCTGGCAAGAGGGACAGCTTCATTTAAATCCCTGTGTTAATATATGTGTGTGTTTATATGTGTGTGTACCTCATGAGTGGTTCTCTGGTCTCTCATCAGGCATAGCGCGACTTCACAGGCGGTTCTGAACAGCCCCTCTGTCCTCATAGGGCCCATAGCATGGACCATGTTCTGGGTCAGTCTGAACGGAACCACTTCCGGAACATCAAACGTCTCACCCTGAGAGAGTGAGGGGGGTTAGGGAGAGAGAAAGAGAGGGAGGAGAGAGAAAGAGAAGGGGTGGGATCGAGAGGCATGTATTCAATTTGGCCTCATGAACTTGTTGAGGTGCAAGCAAGTCCAAGCAACACACACCTTGTTGAAGAGGCAGTTGAAGTCGACGTGAACACACTCCCCGGTGAATGAGTCAAACAGGATGTTCTCTCCATGGCGGTCTCCAAGACCCAGGATGTAGCCCACCACGGACATCACCGCTGTGGAGCGACAGTAGGCTGACCTGCTGCTGTACCCACACACACACAAACACACACAATAGTCTGAAGTGTTCTGTCATCTCTGGGCTACAGCAGAGTGATGTACAGATGCCAGTTGGAGAAGTGACAGGTTAAACACCTTGTTGATGAGGCAGTTGAACTCTATGAGGCGACAGTCTTTCCGGAGGTCATCTTTAGGTTTACACATCACAGTGTAGCTCCTCCCATCACCTCCCTTCAGGCCGATCTTCTTGGGCTCCTGGAGGAATGCTAGGATCTCCACCTATACACACATCATCATGAGACACACACACACACCATGTGGCACGACACAGACACAGAAGGACAAACTATCCCCCCCCCACACACACAAAGAAAGACAAACCTCTCCCCCCACACCCACTGTAACGTCAAAGCCATGGAGGTAGGCCCAGTGTCCGGGGAATTCGTTGTGGTGCAGTGTGTTTGCAGGGCCAGTAGAGGGCAGTGTGGGGATGAGGACAGACTGCAGAGGGATCAGGATCTGGCTGAACGATGGCTCCTCCACCGGACGCTTCAACTGCCTGAAATGGACCCCATACTGAGAGTACTACTGTTACCATCCACCTGGAATACAGAGAGAGAGAAATGGACCCCATACTGAGACTACTGTTACCATCCACCTGGAAAACAGAGAGAGAACAATGGACCCCATACTGAGACTACTGTTACCATCCACCTGGAAAACAGAGAGAGAACAATGGACCCCATACTGAGACTACAACTGTTACCATCCACCTGGAATACAGAGAGAGAGAAATGGACCCCATACTGAGACTACTGTTACCTTCCACCTGGAATACAGAGAGAGAGAAATGGACCCCATACTGAGACTACTGTTACCATCCACCTGGAATACAGAGAGAGAGAAATGGACCTCATACTGAGACTACTACTGTTACCATCCACCTGGAATACAGAGAGAGAGAAATGGACCCCATACTGAGACTACTACTGTTACCATCCACCTGGAATACAGAGAGAGAGAAATGGACCCCATACTGAGACTACTACTATTACCATCCACCTGGAATACAGAGAGAGAAATGGACCCCATACTGAGACTACTGCTGTTACCATCCACCTGGAATACAGAGAGAGAGAAATGGAACCCATACTGAGAGTACTGTTACCATCCACCTGGAATACAGAGAGGGAAATGGAATACAGAGAGAGAAATCATAGAAATCACTAATACTGTTACCATCCACCTGGAATACAGAGAGAGAGAAATGGACCCCATACTGAGAGTACTGTTACCATCCACCTGGAATACAGAGAGAGAGAGAAATGGACCCCATACTGAGACTACTACTGTTACCATCCACCTGGAATACAGAGAGAGAGAAATGGACCCCATACTGAGAGTACTGTTGTTACCATCCACCTGGAATACAGAGAGAGAGAAATGGACCCCATACTGAGACTACTACTGTTACCATCCACCTGGAATACAGAGAGAGAGAAATGGACCCCATACTGAGAGTACTGCTGTTACCATCCACCTGGAATACAGAGAGAGAGAAATGGACCCCATACTGAGACTATTACTGTTACCATCCACCTGGAATACACAGAGAGAGAAATGGACCCCATACTGAGACTACTACTGTTACCATCCACCTGGAATACAGAGAGAGAGAAATGGACCCCATACTGAGAGTACTGCTGTTACCATCCACCTTGGAATACAGAGAGAGAGAAATGGACCCCATACTGAGACTACTACTGTTACCATCCACCTGGAATACAGAGAGAGAGAAATGGAATACAGAGAGAGAGAAATCACAGCTATGATTTTTTTTAACACAAAAGAAGAAAAATAGATTGCCTCAATTGCACTGGCCATGCTGTGAAACACTTTTGTTTTCTTTTTGTTGTTGAATTTTTACCCCTTTTTCATGGTATCCAATTTTTTTAGTAGCTACTATCTTGTCTCATCGCTACAACTCCCGTACGGGCTCAGGAGAGACGAAGGTTGAAAGTCATGCGTCCTCCAATACACAACCAAGCCGCACTGCTTCTTAACACAGCGTGCATCCAACCCGGAAGCCAGCCGCACCAATGTGTCGGAGGAAACACCGTGCACCTGGCAACCTTGGTTAGCGTGCACTGCGTGCGGCCCGCCACAGGAGTCGCTACCGGCCAAACCCTCCCTAACCCGGACGACACTAGGTCAATTGTTTTTGCATTATTTAAACCTACTGCATTGACAACAAGTTGTTACAGCAATGTAGTTAATTAGTTAGCTACAGTAGCGAGCTTAGTGTACTATTAACAAGCTACCGAGCTAGTTAGCATTAGTGACGTTTATCAAGTCATACTGTTAAATTATTTTACTAAACAATGTGAGGAGCAGTTGGAAAACTGTACTAAGTTAGCCAGCATTAGCTAGCATGTTAGCTAAATTAACGTTACCTACAGTAGCAAAACAATAACAATGTCCACCGTATAGACAGCACAGTCTCACCTCGCTAGCTCCTGCAGTGCAGGTATCATAGCGGACCTTTCCAAGCCTTTCATCTTTAGACCAGGGACTGTGAACAGTCCACAAAAAGCTCTATTTAAAAACAGCTGGCTAAATTGTACACTGTTATGAGAGAAACGACAACATTTCGGCCCTCAAGTCTTCCCCAAAGGAGCCGTTTGAAATCTTTCGCTCCTAAGTGACGTTTGGCTATGGCAACTGTAGAGGTCCAGTCTTGATTCGGACAAGTTACAAACGCAAACGGCTCTCCCTTGAGGAACTGCAGCAGATATGATGTAAAATGTACAGATTTACAGAATTCACATACCAGTAATTGAATAGGATATCTGTGGGGAGAAAAAATCTAAATATTTGCATGTTACTGTTATTGTCCAGCATGTCCTATTGAATATGATGATCACATTGGCCTTTTTCTACTGTGCAATATAACTGTGTATGTCTGTCTACTTCTGCAGGTGGTTCTGAGATTGAGAATCTGGACTACTAGCCTGAGTTTGTAGATATCTTGTGATTATACAGTACCAGTCAAAAGTTTGGACACACCTACTCATTCAAGGGTTTTTCTTTCTTTTTACTATTTTCTACATTGTACAATACTATTGAAGACATCAAAACTGTGAAATAACACATATGGAATCATGTAGTAACCAAAAAAGTGTTAAACGAATCAAAATATATTTTATATTTGAGTTTCTTCAAAGTAGTCACCCATGCAAGATGGCGCCAACAGAGATGGTCGCGTCGCATCAGGTCCTTCAGGACCTAAGGAAACTATGCAGTAATTTGTTATTTATGTATTATTTTTTATATTGTTAGCCCAGAAAACCTCAAGTGTTATTACATACAGCCGGGAAGAACTATTGGATATAAAAGTGACGTCAACTTAAAAACACCAGGAATACGACTTTCCTGAAGCAGATCATCTGTTTGGACCTCCACCCTGGACATGGGATCTTATCCCAGAGCCCGACCCAAAACAACGTGGTCGCCGCAGGAGAGACTCAGAAGGCGAGCACACCATCCGCCGCTTCCAAGCATATTACTCGCCAATGTCCAACCTCTAGATAACAAGGTGGACAAAATTAGGGCACAAGTTGCCTTCCGGAGAGATATCAGAGATTGTAACATTCTCTGTTTCACGGAAACATGGCTCACTCGGGATACGTTGTCAGAGTCGGTACAGCCACCCGGTTTATTCACGCATCGCGCCGACAGAAACAAACATCTCTCTGGTAAGAAGAAGGGCGGGGGTGTATGCCTTATGATTCATGACTCATGGTGTGATCATAACAACATACAGGAACTCAAGTCCTTTTGTTCACCTGACCTAGAATTCCTTACAATGAAATGCCGACTGCATTATCTACCAAGAGAATTCTCTTAGATTATAGTCACAGCCGTGTATATCCCCCCAAGCAGATACCTCGACGGCCCTGAAAGAACTTCACTGGACTCTATGTAAACTGGAAACCTTATATCCTAAGGCTGCATTTATTGTAGCTGGGGATTTTAACAAATCTTATCTGAGAACAAGACTTCCTAAATTCTATCAGCATATCGAATGCGCGACACGGGCTGGTAGCATTCTGGACCATTGCTACTCTAACTTCTGTGATGCATACAAAGCCCTCCCTTCAGCAAATCTGAGCATGACTCCATGCTCCCAGCCTATAGACAGAAACTAAAACAGGAAACTCCCATGCTCAGGTCTATCCAACGCTGGTCTGACCAATCGGATTCCATGCTTCAAGATTGCTTCGATCACGTGGACTGGGATATGTTCCGGGTAGCCTCAGACAATTGACGTATACGTTGACTCGGTGAGCGAGTTTATTAGCAAGTGCATTGGTGATGTTGTACTCATGGTGGGAAGGCGACTGGAAACATGACCGAATACAAACAGTGTAGCTATTACTCCGCAAGGCAATCAAACAAGCAAAGTGTCAGTATAGAGACAAAGTAGAGTCACAATTCAACGGCTCAAACACGAGACGTATGTGGCAGGGTCTACAGTCAATCACGGATTACAAAAAGAAAACGAGCCCCGTCGCAGACATCAACGTCTTGCTCCCAGACAAATTAAACAACTTCTTTGCTCGCTTTGAGGACAATACAGTACCACTGACACAGCCCGCTACCAAAGCCTGTGGGCTCCTTCTCTGTGGCCAACATGAGTAAAACATTTAAACGCAGACCAGTTGGCTGGTGTGTTTATGGACATATTCAATCAATCCCTGTCCCAGTCTGCTGTGCCCACATGCTTCAAGATGGCCACCATTATTCCTGTTCCCAAGAAAGCCAAGGTAACTGAACTAAATGACTATCGCCCTGTAGCACTCACTTCTGTCATCATGAAGTGCTTTGAGAGACTAGTCAAGGATCATATCCCCTCCACCCTACCTAACACCCTAGACCCACTCCAATTTGCTTACCGCCCCAATAGGTCCACAGACTACACAATCGCCATCACACTGCACACTGCCCTAACCTATCTGGACAAGAGGAATACCAATGTAAGAATGGTGTTCATTGACTACAGCTCAGCATTTAACACCATAGTACCCTCCAAACTCGTCGTCAAGCTCGAGACCCTGGGTCTCGATCCCGCCCTGTGCAACTGGGTCCTGGACTTTCTGACGGGCCTCCCAGGTGGTGAGGGTAGGAAACAACATCTCCACCCTGCTGATCCTCAACACTGGGGCCCCACAAGGGTGCGTTCTCAGCCTTCTCCTGTACTCCCTGTTCACCCATGACTGCGTGGCCATGCACGGCTCCAACTCAATCATCAAGTTTGCAGGCACACTTAACCAGCATGGCTACCACAGCATTCTGTAGCAATACACCATCCCATCTGGTTTGCGCTTAGTAGGACTATGTTTTTCAAACTGACAATGACCAAATACACCTTCAGGCTATGTAAGGGCTATTTGACGAAGAAGGATAGTGATGGAGGGCTGCATCAGATGACCTGGCCTTCACAATCACCCAACCTCAACCCATTTGAGATGGTTTGGGATGAGTTGGACTTCAGAGTGAAGGAAAAGCAGCCAAAAACTGCTCATCATATGTGGGAACTCTTTCAATACTGTTGGAAAAGCATTCCAGGTGAAGCTGGTTGAGAGAATGCCAAGAGTGTGCAAAGCTGTCATCAAGGCAAAGAAAGGGTGGCTACTTTGAAGAATCTAAAATACAAAATGTATTTTGATTTGATTAACACCTTTTTGGTTACTACATATTTGCATATGTGTTATTTCATAGTTGTGATGTCTTCACTATTCTACAATGTAGAAAATAGTATAAATAAAAGAAAAACCCTTGAATGGGTAGGTGTGTCCAAACCTTTGACTGGTACTTCATATTCTAAGAGCTCTTGTGTATTTATTCAAATAGCTTGTAGGTCTCTTGTGTATATATTCAAATAGCTTGTAGGTCTCTTGTGGTATATATTCTAAGAGTTTGTAGGTCTCGTGTGGTTTATTTCCATTATCAGGCTGAGCACCAGTGTTTGGCTCCAAAATGTTGCCGTTTGTGTTTCCACCTCTGAGGCTCAGCCCAAAAAAGCTGTATCTGTGGTACAGTAATTATCACTGCCAGTTGAAATGTGGGAGTGAGGCAAGAGGGGAAGATGTAACTGTGAAATAAATGGACTAAGTCACATCCCAGCATTGTTACTGAGATGAAAGTTGGGACCATGCATCAAATCCCACAAGGCTAACTGACCTCATTCCAACACACAGTTCTCCTTTGTTTCCTATGTTTCCATTTATCTCAGTCCCGGATGAAGGGTGTCAAAAACACGTGTTTCTTAAATGGGTTTTATTATACATGTTTATGATTGAGTATTCAAAAATGCACCACCCCTCCCACACACACAAAATTTGCATGAACAAAATGTCAGTCTGTTATCTTCGGGTGGATTGAGTTTACTAAGTCAAGAGAATTACACAACATTTACAGGTCTGTAGTGTGTCTGTACTGTTAATTCTGTAAGGTGTGTGTATGTGTGTGTGATTGAAACCAAAGGGTTCACGTCCCCTCCACTACATAGATTTATAATTCTATTCTGTTGTTTCTTTTACGCAGAATGAATTAATACATTCATAATTTAGATATTAAAATGATCCATCAGTGCCTCCTTGAGCACACTAGGCACATAACCGCTCGGTTTCTATCAGTATGAAATAAATGTTTAATGAACAATCAGCTGCGCTCTGATTCTCCGATTATATACACTGATCTAATCACAGACTAGATGTGCAGGAGACAGGAAGAGGGTAAAGGGAAAGGAGCCGATTGGGACAGGCTGTTAGTGTATGTTAGTGTGTGTGTGTGTTCAGCCGTCAGCTTTCTTCATGCCCCTCCCCATCAGGCATGCGAACACAGTCAGAACCATCTTGGGTTTCACCTCGACCAGGTCATCAGGCAGAGCATAGACACGGGCTCCAATCTTCCTGGATACCGTGATAGCGTACCTACAGGAAGACAAAAGGGAAGGGAAAGAGGTCAGTCAGAAGTAAGAGGTTAGAGGTTGGGGGTCGAGGTCATTTAGAGTTCAGAGGTTACGGGTCAGGGGTTATTTACTTGGCGTTGTTGAGCTTGTCTGCATCGCTGAGCTCCCCTCTCTTCACCAGATCCTCTTTGATAGATTTGGGGGCGATGGTGTCTAACAAGTCTATCACTGGGAGACTAGTACTGATCAGCTTATCCTGCAGGACACACACACACACACACACATTAAAGCTGTTCACACGAACACAACGTGCACTGCACACTCACACTCATACACACCCACCTTGAAGCTGCTGATCTGTGAGTCCTTGCCTCCCTCTTTGAGCTGAGTGTTGACCCAGTTGATTATGATCTGGTCTCCAATCTTCTCCCCATCTCCTAGATCAGACAACACCTGGAGAGTGTACCTGGGGGGGGATGATAAAGGGATAGTAAGAGGTGAGAGAGATGTCGAAGTGAAAAGGAAAGGAGTGTGTTTGTACTGTAAATACCTCCTCATCAGCTGCCAGACCAGAGCCAATGTATGCATGGGACTTCCCTCGTTCAGATTCACTCCTCCAATTCCCACCAATGAGAATCGAGCTTTATTCCGACCCAGTTCCACCGCATAGGTACAGTTCTCCAACTACACACACAGACACACCAACACAATGCCTGGAAATCCTCTGTATTTTCATCAACAATATATTGATAAAAGAGAGTATCTGTGTGTGTGTGTGCGCGCGCATGTGCATGTGTGTGTGTGTGCCAAATACGCCGGATATTGTTGTTGTGGGGGAGGCTAGGGTAGGTGCTCGTTTTGGAAGTGGGCTGCTCATTGGACTACGTGGAGCAGGCCTTTGCTGAGAAGCCTGACATAAACTAGGGCAAAGCAATTGGCTAGGTACTCTCTGTTTCAGCTGTCATGGGCAGCCTAGCTGTTTGGAGAAGCAGGTGCTTTCTGTAGTGCAACTCATACATCGACCTTTGAAATGTTTTGGATCCTTTTTTTGTCAATTTGATTGGTGGATTCAAGTAAAGTATTTAAAATGTGTGTGTGTACCTTCTTCATGTTACTGCCCAGTGCAGAGTATGGAGGTCTGTTGACTTTTTTCCACTCTACAGGGACGTTGACTTTCTCATACAACTGGAGAATCACCACCGCATCACACAGGTCACTGCAACACACGCACGCACGCACGCACGCACGCACGCACGCACGCACGCACGCACGCACGCACGCACGCACGCACGCACGCACGCACGCACACGCACGCACACACACACGCACACACACGCACACACACACGCACACACACACACACACACACACACACACACACACACACACACACACACACACACACACACACACACACACACACACACACACACACACACACACACACACACACACACACACACACACACACACACACACACACACACACACGCACACACACACACACACACACACACGCACATCACGCACACACGCACACACACACACACACACACACACACACACACACACACACACCAATCAACACATGCAAACATCAACACACACACACCAATCAACACATGCAAACATCAACATACAAGCACTAATCAACACATGCAAACATCAACATACAAGCACTAATCAACACATGCAAACATCAACACACACACACACCAATCAACACATGTAAACATCAACACACACACACCAATCAACACATGCAAACATCAACACACACACACCAATCAACACATGCAAACATCAACACACACACACCAATCAACACATGCAAACATCAACACACACACACCAATCAACACATGCAAACATCAACACACACACATGCATACTCTCTCTGTGTGTGTGTGTGCGTGTGTGTGTGTGGTTACTGTACCAGTAGAGGTGGTTGACATAGGGAGCAACTCCCAGAGAGTTCATCCAGTTCCTGAATGTTTTCTCCTCTCTAGATTCTCCTGTTAGGACAACAGTACACATATTACAGTGTGCTGTGAGAGAGAGAAAGAGTGTATGTGTGTGTGTGTAGCTCACCCTCTAAGAGTGATGTGTCTATGTTGTTGCTGTTAGTCCTCTTCAGGGCCGTGTGTGTAGTCCTCTTCAGGGCCGTGTGTGTGTGTGTACTCCTCTTCAGGGCCGTGTGGGTGTGTGTGTGTGTGTGTGTGTGTGCAGCTCACCCTCTATGAGTGCTGTCTATGTTGTTGCTGTTAGTCCTCTTCAGGGCCAGTGGGTGTGTGTGTGTGTGTGTGTGTGTGCAGCTCACCCTCTATGAGTGCTGTCTATGTTGTTGCTGTTAGTCCTCTTCAGGGCCAGGTGTGTGTGTGTGTGTGTGTGTGTGTGTGCAGCTCACCCTCTATGAGTGCTGTCTATGTTGTTGCTGTTAGTCCTCTTCAGGGCCAGGTGTGTGTGTGTGTGTGTGTGTGTGTGTGTGTGTGTGTGTGTGTGTGTGTGTGTGTGTGTGTGTGTGCGTGTGTGTGCAGCTCACCCTCTATGAGTGCTGTGTCTATGTTGTTGCTGTTAGTCCTCTTCAGGGCCGGGTGTGTGTTGAAGAGGTTGGCTACGAAGGCCAGGTTCAGCTTGCTGTTGCCAGACACCACATCCATAGGAGACACAAACTGTCTGCAGTCCAGACGGGCTGCCTGGCGAAGCATCATCTCTGCCCTGCGTTCGTCGTCACGCTCCTATACACACACACACAAACGAAAATGGCAACACACACACACACACGCATGAAAACATGAACACGCACATATGAATATACACCCACTTACATTGATGCCGGTCATATCGATGTGGATGGCCATCTCGTCTATGTCCTCTCCATTAGGTGAGATCTGGTCCAACAGGGTGAAATATGCCCTGGAATCCTACAGTATAATAACAGCATTAATACATAAACAACATATTTTCAGTGTGTGTGTGTGTGTGTGCGCGCGTGACTGTACGTGAGTGAATGTGTGTGTGTGTATTACCTTGATGTCTTGGCTGAAGTTGCTGATTGGTTGGGCCCCAGCGTTGCCTAGGTGATGGTTGACCCAGCGTAGCAACAGTTCTTCAGGAGACAATGACATCAGGTGCTCTAACTCCTCCCCCTCAAACAGCAGGTTAATAAGAGCTGCAAATAAACACAATAAGCCAATCGGCTTGCAGTGTGGTACAGATACACACACACACAAACAGCCAATAGGGTTGCAGGATGTTACAGGTGGGGTCATATAATTGAACATGGGCATAAAGTTCATATGACATTGAAACTAAATTAGACACTCTCTTTGTTTGTGGCTGTGTATGCGTGCATGTGTGTATGTGTTTGACAATGTGTGTGTGTGTGTACCTTCGTTGCTGCTGATCTCTATGTCAGCAAACAGTCCTATCTTGATAATCTGCCAAAGCAGCCCCAGCACCAGGTGGGGTTTCCCAGCCATCAGGTCAGGGGCGTCGATGTTGACCACGGTACAGCCGATAGACAACGCAGAGTTTATCGCCAGCATCAGGTTCTCCTAGAGAAGGGAGAGAGAGAGTGAGTTACAGTTTTGATAAGGGACAATCCAACTTTTCCTCTGTGTGTGTGTGTGTGTGTGTGTGTGTGTGTGTGTGTGTGTGTGTGTGTGTGTGTTAACTCACGGTCATGGTAAAGGTGGTGTGTTTCTTGGTGTTGATTACTCTCTCATCGATGGTGTCAGACTGGGAGAGGTTGATCATTTTACTGCAATGACAAAACAGAGTATATGATAGCAGTGTGTGTGTGTGTGTGTGTGTGTGTGTGTGTGTGTGTGTGTGTGTGT